>NW_006780610.1:6537453-6541477 GCF_000442215.2 Lipotes vexillifer | reverse complement strand
CCTGCTGAGTACACTTTAGCTGCATCCCATACATATTTTTTTCAATTTAAATGAGGTAAAATTGACTTTCTTTTTGGTGTACAGTTCTACGAGTTTTAACATGTGTAGCTATGTGTAACTACCACCACAATCAGGATACAAAACAGTTTCATCTCCCCAGAAGATGCTCTCTTGCTGCCTCTTTGTAGCCAAACTCTCCCCCTACCATTGGTAACCACTGATCCACTCACTGTACATCCTGTTTTCCAGGATGTCACATAAATAGAATCATCCAGTATATAACTGTATGAAAATGGTTTCTTTCACTCAGCACAATGCCTTTGAGATTCATCCATACTATTGCATGAATCAATAGTTCATTCATTTTTATTGCTGAGTAGTATTCTATTGTATGAATGTAATATCGTCTTTTTATCCATTCGCACATTAAAGGACTTTGGGGTTGTTACCATTCTTTTGATGGTTATGAATAGAGCTGCCATTTGTGTACAGATTTTGGGGTGAACATAAGTGTTCATTTCCCTAAATACCCAGGAATAGGATAGCTGGATCACATGGTAAGTGCATGTTTAAACTTATAATAAAATGCAAACTGATTTCCAGGTTTGGCTGTACCATTTTGATTCCTACCAACAATGTATGAGAGCTCCAGCTACTCTACCTACTCACCAGCATTTGGTGTCAGGTTTGGTGTTTTGTTATTTTTGTTTTTATTTTAGCCATTCTAATAGGTGTGTAATCATTTTGGTTTTAATTTGTATTTCCATAATGGCTGATCATTTTAAGCATCTTTTCTTGTGTTTATATTTCATTCATACAGCTCCTACAGTGAGATGTCCGTTCAAATCTTTGTCTATTTTTTATTACATTATTTGTTTTCCTGCTATTAAGTTTTTTAGCAATTTTGTTGAGGTCTAACTGACATTCAATAAACTGAAGATATTTAAAATGTACATTTTGGTAAGTTTTGACCTGTATATACACTCATAAAACTATCATCAAAACCGAGATAGTGAACATAATCATTACTCCTCAAAATTTCTTTGGAATCCCTCCCTCTCTTCTCCACCCCACCCCCCAATTCCCAGGAAACCACTGATCTGCTTTCTGTCCCCATGGATAAGTTTGCATTTTCTAGAAATTTGGAAAAGTGAAATCATATGGTAGATATTTTTTGTTTGGCTTCTTTCATTTAACAAAATTATTTTTGAGATTCATCCACATAGTATGTGTAGTTCATTCCTTTTTATTGCTTAATATTTTCCATTGTATGGATTTACTACCATTTATTATTGCCTCACTAGTTGACGGACATCTGAGTTTTTCTAGTTTTGGACTATCGTTTAAAAACAAAAGCTGTTAGCCAGTGTGAACATTCATGGACAAATATTTGTATGAACATATACTTTCTTTTCTTTTGGTTAAATACTTAGGAATGAAATGCAAAATCATTTGGTAGATGCATGTTTAACTTTTTAAGAAGCTACCAAACTGTTTTCCAAAGTGGTTTACCATTTTGCATTGTCACCAGAAGTGTATGAGTTCCAGTTCCTTTATATCCTTGCCATACTCGGTACGGTGGGTCTTCTTAATTTTAGCCATTCTAGTAGGTGTGGAGTGGTGTCTCGTTGTGGTTTTAATTTACATTTTCCTAATGATTAATGCTGTTGTGCACTTTTCACATGCTTATTTGCCTTCGATGTATCTTCTCTGGTGAAGTGTCTGTTTAAATCTTTTGCCTATTTTTAATTGGGCTCTTTGTCTTATTACTGAATTTTAAGAGTCCTTTATATATTCTGGACACAAGCTCTTTATCAGATATATGCTGTGCAAATATTTTCTCCCAGTTTATGACTTGTCTTTTCATTCACTTAACAGTGTCTTTTGAAGAGCAGACATCTTTAATTTTGTTGAAGTCCAATGTATCAATATGTTCTTTTATAGATGGTGCATTTGGTGTCTTATCTAGATATCTTTGCCTAATCTAAAATCACAAAACTTCTCTCCTGTTTTCTCCTAGAAATTCCATAGTTTGAGATTTTATTTTCACTTCAATGATCAATCTTGAGTAAATGTTTTACATGGTGTGAGATATGGATCGAAGTTTTTCTGTTTTTCTCTCTTTTTTTTTTTTTTTTTTTTTGCGTATGGATGATCAATAGTTCCAACACCATTTGTTGGAAAGATTATCCTTTCTCTAATTGATCGTCAGTGTTCCTTTATGTAAAATGACAGTATGAACACTTGTTTCTTCCTACTCCACATGGTTTGGAAGAGGATAAAATGTTGTCATGGTGTTCACGACATTAAAAGCTCTCTAAGGCAGAGTACACAGTGATTAGATGTGTGAGCACTTGAGTGGGTCAGGCCTAGTTCAAGTTCTGGCTTTAGAGTCACACCATCTGAGTCTGAATCTTACCTCACTACTTGCTCTTACTATTTACTCATTTTTTCAAATCTTGGGAAGTTAATAAGTCTTTCTGTACCTCAGGTTTCTTATCTGAAAAATGAGCCTAATAGTTCCTTCCTTGTAAGACTTATTGGAAGACTGAATGTGATAATGTATGTAAAAAGCCAAGCACAGTGTCTGGGATATGCAAGTAAAAATGATAGCTTCCACGTTAATTTTTCACTGTTGGACCCTCATTACCTAGCACAGGGCTCAATCGATATGATTTAAATAATAAATACACCTGTCTGTGAAAGCATTTGTAATATGGAAATTCTCCCCACGCACCCAAGCCAGGAGCATTGGTATTGCTGTTTTTGTTATGCTTACACTGTAACCTCTCCCCTGACCCTCACCACACCCTGTCCTCCCCACTTGCATGGTATTTGTCATCTGTGATGTGCTGATCTATTTATAATCCCCCTCCTCGCTATAGTATGAGCTCCTTAAGGGAAAGGACCTGCTCTGCCTTGTTCATCTCTGTATTCTCCACTTCCAGCATGGTTCCTGACCATAGAAGCCCTCAAAGCATGTTGAAATGAAGGAATAAAGAGTGAAAGGAAGGACAAAAAACTGATTCTAATTTTTGCCAAATGCCCAAGCCAATGCGAAGCGATTTTCCAAGCCCAGGCCAAATAGATATTGGAAATTTCAAAGCTCTAATCATTTCATGAGGACTGATTTTTACTTCTACTTTTCTGTCCATTGCATTTACCTGCACAGCATCAGTATAGGGCCAGGCACATAGCAGAGCTCCCCAGGGGAGGAGACTTTGCCAATCCTTGAGCCTGACACCTAGTGGCTAAAGTCGGGAATGCAGGCTACTTTTCCAAACAGCTCCAAGCCAGGAGGGTCTCAAACTATCTCATCATCCTTACTCAGCTGAGGCAAAAACCCACGGCTTACCTCCTGACCTGTTCCCACTTTCCAGATAGGGAAGGGAGTTTGGGGAGCTCTGTGATATCAAAAAATTGGAGAGAAACAAAATCATGATTTTCGATGTGTGTGAATATACTGAACCCTGTTGAACTGTACACTTTAAGTGGGTGAATTCTGTGGTATGTGAATTATATCTCAATAAAGTTTTTTTTTCTTTTTAATTTTAAGTAAAAAGACAAAGAAGGTTATAGGGCTCCGTTACTTACTCAGGGTTTTGGGGGGGCGGGGTGGGAGGATCGGGAGGAGGTTGGTTGGTTGGTTTGGGTTTTTTTACAATAAATAAATAAAGTTTTTTTTCCTCAGAAATAATGATTTTCTGTAATCTTTAACAACCCAGTAAGTAACCCCTAGTGTTATACAAAAACGAAAGTCAGTAGATTTTTGCACAGCGTTTGTCTCTTTTAAAAAAGGCAAAAACAAAACAAAACAAAAAAACTGGAACTTAGATTTTTAGATCAGTCTGCAGCCTGTCAGGAGGCCCTGTATGGGCCAAGGACCACACCTGGAGAATCCTCAGTCCAAGCACCTAGAAAGACTGTAAGTATCTCTAAGTGCATAGAAAGAGTCTGAATGTCACACGGGGAATGATGACCTCAGATCCAGCTTCTCATCTAGAGAACTTATAAAAATTACTCT
>NW_006780610.1:6517925-6537443 GCF_000442215.2 Lipotes vexillifer | reverse complement strand
GTTATTTAATATCTCCTACTGGTCAGGAAGGGCAAGGCAAAGGACTCTGATTGGAGACTTACGTGCGTCTCATTTAATTCTCGTGACACCCCCATGGCCTGGAGGCCATTGTTATTACCTTTTTACCATCAAGGAAACTGAGGCTTGAGAGGTTTATTTGCCCAAAGTCACACAGCCAGTAGTGGCAGAGGTGGGATGACTTTCCTTGGCACAATTCTTCCTCCCTGCCTATCCATTTTATATCCAATTTATGATGTAGTGAGTTTTTGGCTTCACGCATGGTTTATAGGACATGAGGGTCTGTTGTATAATTAATGCACATGTGCTCATTTTCTAGAACTCAGCGCATGTTTTCTCATTTTAAAATTATTGTCGAAGTTTATGGTTATTACAGCTTTACTTTACGCTCTGGTGTTTGGTTTTATCTGTGATGATCCAATGGTCCCACGGAGGAGATGTGCTTCTTTTCGAAGACAGCTCACCACAGTGGTGGCTTCATCTGGGAAGGACAGCCATCAGGGAGATGGGGTGAGCCATGCTTGGCTCTGCCAGGGGAAAGGGGAGACAGGAAATTTAGGGGTTTGAATAACAGGAAGGCAGCAAGGTGCGATGTGGGTAGAATGGGGTCTGATAGGGAAGCTTCATATGACAGGCCAAAGAGTCTATACTTTATCCTATAGGCAAGGGATGTTTTCACAGAGGTGCGCACCATAATCAGATCTGGGTTTTAAAAGCATTCATCTCGTTTAGAAACGTGCCAGGAGCCATGCTGAGGAGGGACCCCTCTGGGTGCTGGGGTCTGCTGGGATAAAACGCATCTATGATCAGGCTGAGATGTGACTTAGATGTCTCTGGCTAGTGCTGTCCAGTATCTTTCTCCGTTGCTCCAGGCCCTGGTTCTCCAGCTGATCCTCCTCTGTATCCCATGCTGGTCCACACTGAAACAGACTGGGTCTTCATCCCGACTCCGGCATTTACCAGCTTTGTGCCTGTGGTCCAATTTCCTCTGTGCCTCAATCTCTCCACTCATAAAAGGGGACAACAATAGAACTCACCTCATATAATTGTGTGGATTAAAATAAGCAAATGGACATGAAGCCCTTAGAAAGGAGCCTGGTGCCAAGGATGCATTATATAAGCTTTCATGATGATCCCTATTACTCAGACTGGACAGCCTCGAATCAGGGCTGATACAAATTCTCAGGCTGTCTACCAACACCTGATCAAAGGGTAGACTTCCAGATGAAGTCTTCACCCCTAGTGTTTCTGTAGCTCTCTCTCCTTTCGTTCTCCCTGCCACTGAAAGGCACTCATGTAAATACCAGGGCTATGCCTCTGCTCAGAATTCTGTGCTTACATCTGTGCAGCTGTCTGGGAGCTCTTGAGGATACCTTTGTCTGACTCCTTCACTCTTTGTGCTGCAGAAAGAGAGGACTTGGAAGACTTCTAAGCTTTCAGTGGAAAGAGAACAGCTTTCTCTCTAACCAAGGGGCTTCTCAGAAGTTAGCCATTCTATGCTATTTCCCTGGAATCAGTAGTCCCTTCCAAGACCTTGGCAGTTTGATAAAAAGAAAGAAGAAAACACTGTCCCCCACCCCATAGCTTCACTGGGTGGCTGTTTTTTAACTGTTTCCTGCCTACTTATGGGTGAGTCACACAGGCCTTCCCAGCGGCTCCCATCTCTGCTCTCTGGCTCCTTCCAATCAGAAGGTGGTTGCCAAGGGAACCACAGGTACCAGTCTCCTGCCATCCCCCTGAATCAAGGCCTAATCTACATTGAAAGAAATTTCTATTCCAGAGCTCGGCAGATTTCAACATTTCACAGCCCACTTAAACGCTGGTGGCAGTCACTTCTTCCTGAAAGGAGCTGGCCTTCCTCCGAGGTAGTGAAAGCCTATTCTTTTGCCTGAAATGTTCATGGTGCTACTGAGATTTGCTTATAGAATTAATTTGGTTAATTGATCCCTACTGAGGTGTAGGGATCGATTAACAGAGTAGGAAGACGATAAAGCCCTTTGGCAGAGCCACTGCAAGGACTGCATGAGATAAGGCAGGGAAAGTGGCTGGCACCAAGTAGGGACTCAGTAAAAAACCATCCTAAGGGTAAGTGATGACAGTTCAATGGAGGTGCTGCTAACAAGGGCAATGTAGGGGAGCAGAGGAGGTGTCTCGGGACACAGCCTGGGGATGGCTCTCAGAATACGCCTCCCTTTGAGACAAGGGCAATGTAGGGGAGCAGAGGTGTCTCAGGACACAGCCTGGGGATGGCTCTCAGAATACGCCTCCCTTTGAGAAGGGAGCTCCCATCCTCCGACCCAGCTTCAGTTTGGATTGTTTCATAATTATCTGGTTTTCTAATAGAGAAACAGAACCAGTCACCTAACTGCAGGTGCCTTTCTAGAAGTTGCATCTGGACATGGTGTTGTGTCTAATTAATTTGTCAGTGGATTCAGAGAAGCTTTCAAAGAGCAAGAGCCCATTCTTGCCTTTTGGGGTCCCCCATGTTACCACCAGCCCCAGGATGCTTCCTTGCTCCTGAAAATCCCACCCCCATCTATAGAGATCCACTTGCCTCCGCTACACCCCAAAACAACAGGAGACTTTGCACTCAGACTGCTTGCATGGTGACTGAAGGCTTCAGAAGAAAGTATCCCAACAAGCCAGGCAGAAGCTTTATCACCTTTTATGGCCTGGCCTCAGAAGTAACAGGGCTTCACTTCTGTTGTACTCTACTAGTCCAACAATCAAAATAGCCATCCAGTTTCTAGGAGAGGGGACATAGACCTCACCTCTAAATGAGAGTGGTGTACAGGTCACTGTATTAGTTTGCTAGGGCTTCCATAACAAAATAAAATGGACTGGGTGGCTCAAACAACAGAAATGTATTGTCTCACAGTTCTGGAGGCTGGAAGTCCAAAATCAAGGAGTCGGCATGGTCGGTGCCTTCTGAGGGCTCGGAGGGAGAATCCGTTCCATGCCTCTCTCCTAGCATCTGATGGTTTACCAACAATCTTTGGCATTCTTCAGCTTGTAGGAGCATCACCTGGATCTCTACCTTCAGCTTCACATGGTGTTCTCCACCTGTGTCCAGATTTCTCCTTTTATAAGGACACCAGTCATATTGGATAAGGCACCCACCGTACTCCAGTCTGACCTCATTTTAACTAATTATATCTGCAATGACCTTATTTCCAAATAAGGTCACATTCTGAGGTGCTGGTGGATAGGACTTCAACATATGAATTTGGGGGGACCCAATTCAATCCATAACAGTCACATTATAACAAGAACATGTGGAATGGGAGATTCTATTGGAGACTTCTTTATAAAATACAATATGCCACAGTCGTCCACCTCAATGGCCAATAAATTTCCATACTTTATAGGAAACCTCTAATCACACAGAGAAGTTATCACAAATGGTAGACGTTTCCCAACAGCTTTCTTGTAATCTTAGGATTCTCTTTAATTAAACAGAGATGTCAGGACCCCTTCCATTCTAAGATCTGCACAGTCTGCTCAATCAGCATGTTTATTTGAGATACGTTTAAGTGGGTATGTTTATAGCCATTTTTAAAACAATTAAATGACATCCAAATCAATCATTTGCAGAACTCCTGAGGCATCTGCTGAATATGATTTGGAAACCTCAGCTCCAGGTCAACAGGATACACATAAACAGCCATATACAACGACACAGTTGTTGGCCGGGAGCAGATGCCAACGCCAGTCTCATGGAGAGCCCCTGGGCCTGTCCCAGTAGAGGACCCTCCCCATCCCATCTTCTGCTCTGGAAACAGTGGACTCCACTATCTATAATGCAGCGTCCAAAGTCCTATCTCCTCCCACTCTTGCCACCAAAACAAACAAAAGGTGGGAGTTCAAGTGGGGTGAAAGATCCCACTTGGGTATCGTATGATTCCACTTATATGTGGTACCTAGAATAGGCAAATCCATAGAGTCAGAAAATAGAAGAGCAGTTACTTTCCCAACAGAGAGGCTGGGAGTGGGGCAAGGGGGGGAATAAGGAGCTAGTGTTTAATGGATACAGAGTTTCTGTTTGGTGTGATTAAAAAGTTCTGGAACTGTATAGTGGTGATGGTTGTACAACATTGTGAATTTATTCAACGACACTTACTGAGGATTAAAATGGTAAATTCTGTGTTACGGATATTTTATCACAATTTTTAAAAATATATATATCCCATTTGGGGCAGGTGGTAAGCTATGAAACACCGAGACAAACAATCAAACTTTTTTTAGGGTCCGTCAGTGTCCAAAGCATCTTCTATCCCCTAACTTACTGAATCCTTTTTTAAAACCCTAGACATCAGGTTTAGTTGTTGTCATTCTACAGATGAGAAAATTGAGCCCCAGAGAAGTGAACTGCTCAAGGTCACAGGCTGGGTAAATGGTAGGACCAAGTCTATCTCTTTTTAAATAGGAGTCAGGCAAAGGAGTCTGTGTAGTGGCTGGCCCTTTAAGGAATGGAAGTTTTTTTCATCTCACAGACTCATTGGATGCCAAAACTGGAAGGACATTTAGAGATCTGGTTTAACTCCTTCAGAGGAGAAGTCTACAGGCCTGGCTAGCCTGCTCTTGGACCCTGACCAAAGGTTGTGGAAGCCACTGGGCTTGCTGCCCCCTTTTGTCTCCCTTCTTGAGGGGGTGGGTGTGTAATTGGTGAAGCATGTGACTCCTCCCTCCTCCCATGTCTCACCCATGGGACCTTGAGTATGTCATTAACTTCTCCACATCCACTAAATGGGCATCATCAGATAGGTCCTTCCTGATGAATGGGAGGATTGCACGATGTAAAGTGACCATCACAGGATAGGCTGCTGTTATTATCTACCCAGGACAGACACAGAGCCAGCCCTGCTCTGTAATGGACAGCGGCAAATGGAACAATGGATAAACAGGTGTGAAGCAGCTCTAGAGACAGACTCTGCTGCCTGGGTTGGTTTGGGGTTTTTTGTTTATTTTTTTGTTTGTTTTAATTGTTTTTTTTTGGGGGGGAGGGGGTCGCGTGCTGTGCCACACAGCTTGTGGGATCTTAGTTCCCCGACCAGGGATCGTACCCGCGCCCCCTGCAGTGGAAGCGTGGAGTCTTAACTGCTGGACCGCCAGGGAAGTCCCTGTTTTTCTTTTTAATTAACAGCTTTATTGAGGCATAACTGCTACACAATAAACTGTACATGTTCAAAGTACACCATTCGATAAGTTTGGACCTATGTATACACCCTTGAAACCATCACCACAATCAAGATAATGAACACCTCCATCCCCCCCCACCAAACATTTCCTCGTGCCCTTTCAATCCCCCCTCCAGGCCCTCCCCATTCCCCATTACCCCATCTCCAGGCAACCACTGATCCGTTTCCTGTCACTACAGATTAGCTTGTGTTTTCCTGAATTTTATATAAATAGAACCATACAGTATGCATTCTTTTACTTTTGGCTTCTTTCACTCAGCATTATTATTTTGAGACATATCCACATTTTTGCAATATCAGTAGTTCATTCCCTTTTACTGCTTTGTATTATTCCACTGTGTGCATTTGCCACTGTTTATCAATTCACCTGTTGAATGACATTTAGGTTGTTTCCATTTTGGGGCCATTACAAATGAAGCTTCTGGGAACATTCACGTCCAAGTCTCTATGTGGATATATGCTTTCTTTCCTCTTGTATAAATATCTAGGACAAGAATGGCAGATCCTACGATAGGTGTACCTTTAACTTTTAAAGAAACTGCCTAATTGTTTTCCAAAGTGGTTGCACAATTCTACTTTCCCACCAGCAGTGTATGAGAGTTCCAGTGCCTCCATATCTTTGCCAACAGTTGATATGGTCAGGTTTTTTTCAGATTAGCCATTCTAGTGGGTATGCAGTGGCATCTCATTGTGGCTTTAACTTGCATTTCCCTGGTGACTAATAATGTTGAGCATCTTCTCATGGCTTATTTGCTTTCCATATACCGTTTTTGGTGATGTGTCTTTCCAAATCTCATCCACGCCACTTACTCATTGAGTAACTTCAAGCAAGTGACTTAACCTCTCTGTGCTTCTGATTCTGTAAAACAGAGGATAATGACAGTCCCCACCTCATGACATTGTTGTGACAGTCCTTCCAACTCCAGAGCCCCGTGTGCCTGACCCCACCCCTACTCCACAGAGCCTTACACCAGGCAGGAGCTCTACACCTGCTCCTTAAATTCCTCCTTTATCAAAGGCAGCTCTCCCCACTTGTGCACATACGCACACACTCACACACCACACGATTCTGCTCCCCTTCCAGCTATAAAGACAAGACACAGGCATCAGGAGCAGAGGCATATTGGTCTGGATACCCAGGGACAGCATTTGACAGTCTGTCTCTTGGGCCCTTTAAACCACTACCAAAAGACACCTGATATATTAAGATGTTTTTCTCTCTGCTTAGAATTCCAATCTGTCTGTCTCCCAGGTGAAAGCTGTCTGTGCAAGGCGGTGGGGGGAGTCACTGAGCTACTGCAGAGCCCATCTGAATCCCTGAGTCAGCACAGCCCCCAAACCCCCCAAGCTCTATAACAGCTCTCAGATGGAGGGAGCAGAGGAGTCCCCCCTTCAGCTCCCAGGCTGTGCTTCCCTCCGCTTCCAGCCCATAAAGTATTGGTGTGCAGCCCAACAAGTGTGGATGCTCCCACAAGGAAGAAGGGAAAACCCCGAAAACAGACCAAGCTAGGCCCGGACAGGGCCAGGGAGCTGGCCAGGATGACAGGACAGTCATCCAGAACCCAATCTGAAAGGATGACAAATCAAGTCCTGTGCAGTCTGGATCACTGGCTGCAGGAGTACAGCAGAGTGCAACCACGGGACTCGGAGACAATGCCCAGGTTACCTGGTAGTTAGAAGATCACCCCAGCACAGTGATTCTCAACTCTAGTCCTCAGAGCAGCTATTCTGGTCACCTGAGAACTTGTTAGAAATGCAAATTCTCTGACTCCACCTGGAGACTCTGGGGATGCGGCCCAGCACCCTGCTTTAACAAATCCTCCTGGTGACTATGATGCAGCTCAAGTATAAGAACTACTGGCCTTGCAGAGGAAATTTCTAGGCCAATGGACGGACCTAAGGACCCGTCAGTTTTTCCTAAGGACAAAGGTAGAAGCAACTGTGGTCACAAGCCAAGCACAAGTTTGAGAGATAGATGACTCCTGGTTCACATTCCAGCTCTGCCACTTCCTAGCTGCATGACCTTGAGGTAAGCCTCTTTTTCCTCTTCCATAAAAACTGGACAAAGCCAAACTCATGGGGTTGTTTTGAGAATTTAAAGAGGTAATATGCATGGACGGCAGGGAACATATTAAGTACTCAAAAAAGAGCAGCTGTATAGATTGGCCACAACCCCAGATGACGACTTTGGGCACATCAGACAAAGCAGTCCCTTCCTCACACCTCTTTACTGCCACGTGCGGAAATGGTCGTACTAACTTTTCATATCTAAGAGAACAATTTTAAGGAGGACACCTACCTGTGCAATGGGCACCCTGAAGATGTGCAAAATAGAACCATGAATGGCTGTGTTGATTATTATGAAGTTCATACCCTTAAGGTGCAGAAGTGGGGTATACAGCCCAGACAGGAGAGAATGCATGACTGCTCCGTGGGACCAGCTCCCCAGAAGGTAATGTCTGGTGTCTTCTGGAACATTCTCCTCTAGTATCCAGAGAAATCACCTCATCCTCCAGCCCAGCCACCTGGGGGAAGAACAGGCTTCTCCCCAAGATTTCTTACTGTATTCAGGGGTGCTTCCACTCTCCTGGTCACTTCTGGCTCCCAACTCCTGCTCTCGTTCCAATTCTCAACATCCTCCTGAAACCACAGAAATGCATCTCGCCAGCAGGGATGGGGGGCGGCTCTGAGGAGTTCCAGTTCTTTATGTCTTAGACCAGAAAGAATTCAGTGAGAGGCAAAGTGATATTGGGGTGGCCAAAAAGTTCATTTGGGTTTTTCCATAACATCTTACAGAAATCCCAAACGAACTTTTTGGCCAACTCAATGGATAAGAAGTAATTTATTAGAATAGGATGCTTGTGAGGCTTACAAGCGGGCAGGCGAGAGGGTGTCGCACCCCAAGAACTTAGTGGTCTACAGTTTTATAACCAAAGGAAAAGTGTGGAGGGGGAGAAGACGACCTTCTTTTTCATTCTTGCGTGGATATCACGCTTCCACCATCAGCTCCTCCTCCACGTCAGGCGGGGGAGTTTTCTTGTCCCTACATGGTCAAGCTGGGACTGTCATGGTGCAATGGAAATGAGCAAAAAGGTGATAACATATACTAAAAATGGCAAATCATCTCAGGTTTCAGAATAATGTCATCCTTTCCTTATATTTTTGTTTGTAGTGTAGCCAGAGGAGCATGTCTTAGGAATCACTAACTTACTGAGCTCACTGGGCAGCATGTGGGTCTCATGCCTCCATTGTTTTATTGTTTGGGGGCATGTCTCATGCTTCTGTTGCACAGTTTTGTGGCTAAGCAAGCCTGCTTGGTTTTGTGGTTAAGTAAACCTACTTTCTTGAGTGATCATTAACTTACAGGGGTCTCACACACTTTTTTTTTTTAATTTACAATCCCTTAGTGGGATTAACTATTTAATTACCTACTTTGTCCATTTACTCTGTCCCTATCACTCCCACCTCAAGCTTCCTATCCCTGCTGTCCTGTTTCCCACCACTTCTGCTTCTCGGGAACCTAGACCCTCTACCTTAAAATTCTAAGGCTTTACTACCCAGAGCCTGCTGCATGTAGTTGATTTTACTGAGGGGAGGGAAGTTTCAAAGTAGTACACAACTGGAAACATTTAAAACTGAATAGTCATGATCTCAGAGTTCCTCATTCAACCCAACGCAGGGAATTTCTCATGAGTCATTGCTCATCTGGGGCCAAGCCTGCTGCCCTATTTGGGAACATTTAATTTCCCTGCCATGAACTTTCTTTAATCTTCTCTTTTCCCTGAGTCTTGCAAGACTCCCTTCTTCATAAGCTACCAGTGGACAGTTCTCTGACTCTTACTAGTTCATTTTGTAGAGCAATTTAATCCCTGATAGAGCCTCCACCTTCCAGAATATGTGAAGTAGAGGCAGGGAGTGAGGCTTCTGTTACATAATCACAAAAGCTTATTTCTAGTATTTTCTTAAAGAGCAGCCTTCCTTCTGCCAGGCACCACTCTTACCCCCACCTGGAGTGTAAAAGTGGCTGTAGGCATTTCTGGCTTTAAATAGCAATTTTTCCCTTGCATTACACATCTGCATTGCACAAAAACCCCTGGAAATTCCTCAAGTTTTTATTAAAAATCCCAGATGGTGCAGCAGATTTTTCAGACACTATAGCTTCTGTTAACAACAGGAAATTAATAACCAAACTGACTCATAATCATCATCATCTGGATTGGTGACAATGCCTGGAAAAAAAAAAAAAAAAAAAAGGAAGCAGGGTAGCACAGCATTTGAGACAAAAGTTGTGGAATCAGCAAAGACTGGGTTTAAGTCCTGGATCTCCCATTTATATCTGGGAAGCTTGGGGAAGTCACCTAACCTCTCTGTGCCTCAACTTCCTCATGTGCAAAGTGGAGATACACCAGTACAGTCAATTCTGCTATAACGTTAACATGCATCCCTAGAAAGCACTACCGTACTATGTGTGGTATAGTAAAAATAGGCTTGGTTTTTGTCCCTGGTTCCTGGCACAGAGCTCCTAAAACCCTTGGAATTTCCTGAGTGATAGGAGCATCTTTCATTATTCATAATAAGCCCCTTTCGATCACACCTGAGTTTATGCTAATGAGGCAGCTTAGGAGAGGGCCCCTAGAGAGCCTCAGGATGGGACTGGTCACCAGGAAGACCAAGTGATTAGAGGTTTGGAACTTTGAGCGTCCAGGCTGGTGAACACGTAAAAGAGCTGAGATGCTGATGTGCCTGGAGAGGGCAGGGAAGCTCCATGACCCCACCCCCTATACCCTGCCCTATGCACCTTTTCCATTTGGCTGTTCCTGAGTTGTACCCTTTATAATAAACCAGTAAGGGTGAGTAAAGTACCTTCTTGAGTTATGTAAGCCATTCTAGCAAATTACTGAACCTTAAGAGGGGGTCATGGGAACCTTCAGTTTATAGCCAGTCGGTCAAAATTATGGGAGGCCTGGGACTTGTGACTGACGTCTGAAGCTGGGGGTAGGTTTGTGGGCAGAGCCCTTAAGAATCGAATTGAACTGTTGGATACTCAGCTGGTGTCCAGAGAAAGGGAGAATTGGTTGTTGGTGTTGGAAAACACTCCAGACTATGGATAAACAACGTGTGGTATATACATACAATGGAATATCATTCAGCCTTTAGAAAGAAGGAAATTGTGACACATGTGTGTCATACAACATGGATGAACCTCAAGCACATTACGCTAAGTGAAATAAGCCAGTCACAAAAGGACAAATACTGTATGATCCCACTCCTATGGGATACCTAGAGTGATCAAATTCACAGAGACAGAAAGTAGAATGGTGGTTGCCAGGGGCCGGGGGAGTGGGGAATGGAAAGCTAATGTTTTCTTTTGTTGTTGTTGTTGTTGTTGTTGTTGTTAATTTTATTCATTTATTTATTTTTGGCTGTGTTGGGTCTTCGTTTCTGTGCGTGGGCTTTCTCTAGTTGCAGCGAGCGGGGCCCACTCTTCATCGCGGTGCGCAGGCCTCTCACTATCGCGGTCTCTCTTGATGTGGAACACAAGCTCCAGACGCGCAGGCTCAGTAGCTGTGGCTCACGGGCCTAGTTGCTCCGCGGCATGTGGGATCTTCCCTGACCAGGGCTCGAACCCGTGTCCCCTGCATTGGCAGGCAGATTCTCGACCAGCGCGCCACCAGGGAAGCCCAAAAGCTAATGTTTAAAGGGTACGGAGTTTCTGTTTCCAAGATGAAAAGAGTTCTGTGGATGGATGGTGGTAATGGTAGCACAACAGTGTGAATGTACTTAATATCAATAAACTGTACACTTAAAAATGATTAAGATGGGCTTCCCTGGTGGCGCAGTGATTGAGAGTCCGCCTGCCGCTGCAGGGGACGCGGGTTCGTACCCCGGTCTGGGAAGATCCCATTTGCCGCGGAGCGGCTGGGCCCGTGAGCCATGGCCGCTGAGCCTGCGCGTCCGGAGCTCTGCGCGTCCGGAGCCTGGGCTCCGCAACGGGAGAGGCCACAACAGTGAGAGGCCCGCGTACCGCAAAAAAAAAAAAAAATGATTAAGATGGTAAATTTCATGTTATACATATTTTAATCACAATTTTTTAATTTAAAATAAAATAAATCAGCACACTTTGTAAAACCCACAGAGCCAATGGGAACAATGGAGTTAGGGCACAACACTCAAAAACTTCATCAGTGACACATTTTTTAAGAAGCAACCTAATAAAAACATTAGCCCAGTTTTACACACGCGAAGCAGCTGACATACATAAATACTACAAAAACATGGCACTTCACTTTGAAAACGGACCTTTGGTTTGTTTGTGGAAGTGCGTGTCAAAAGGGTTACAGCTTGTGAGTTACTGTGAAGTGGTAGGAGGAGGGTCATCAGAAACGGGAAGGAAAGTTCTAGCACCAGACACATGGCTCATAACATGTAAGCAGCCGTTTGGGGCAGGAAAGAGCTCTTTTCAGGAAAGAGCTCTCTGCAGGAGGCCCCTTTTGTCTTGTCACTTTAGCAAAGCTATATTGTAACTAACCTTAAATCAGGCATCTCCATGATCTACTCATCTCCAGCCCAAGCACACTTTTCAAATCTTTTGATCACATAATACCTTGTCTAACCTGTTGGTTCTTTCCTTAGATCAAAGAAATAGAAATGAAGAATAAGTAATTAACAGATGACCAGATCTTCTCACCGGCTGCCTCTTCAGTAATCTCTTGAGCAAACTGCGTGAATGAGATAGCATCTAAAGAAAGATCACAAGGAGTCTACAAGCCTGCACGCAATACGAGATAGCTATGAATCTGACCCCCTATCTCAATGATTAACTGAGATTACTTCTCTTTTTCCCTTTAAAAACTTCTATGGCTGAGCAGAATCTTCAGAGTTGGTTTTGGGACATGAGTCCACCTTCTCCCCAGATTGCTGGCTTTCTGATTAAAGCAAACTTTCTGTTTCTACAGTGCTTGTCTCTTGAGTACTGACTTTTGAGAGGTAAGCAGCCGGAGCTGATTTCAGTAACAAACACATGTAACATGCAGTGAACTGGGGAAGCTGTTAGACATCTGAGGTGTGTGCATGTGTGAGTTTTGCTTATTCCTATGTGGCTCAGTTCAACTGGGTGCAGTGGTGGGCTCACCTAGTGTGTCTCACACACAACATCATCTCACAAGCAAACGCAGAGTTAACATTATACACAAAGCAGTCCCTAATATATCAGTGGCAGTGAAACAATTTCTCATTTTCAAAATAAGCACAATAGCAGAACTGACTGAACCTATATGATTGGCATTATCACATATACCTGATGGAATTATCACAAGGATTCTGTAATAAAATACATAAGACGCTTTTAACACATAGTAACTGCTCAAAAGTAATGTTAGTGATTGTGGTTGTTGGGATAATGGTCATTATGGTGCCATGATTACTGTTCCCATTGTTATACTGAAGGGAGTCACCCAGAGGTGGACCAAGGGAGGCTATATGCCCTTTTTACAGATGGCAGAACTGAGGCCCAAAGAATCTGAATAATCTCTCAAGATCACACAAAAGTCTGCTGCAAGGTGGTTAATTAACAAAAAATAACACTGATACAGAACATGTACTGTCTTCCCTGGGTGCGAGGTGGTTAATTTCTTTGCCCAGGTCAACAGACCTATCAGGAAAATGTTCTCCACCTTCAGGGAATTTGAGCCCTTTTTAAAAGGCAAAGGAAATGGGTAAAATTTTCAGTTCTGTCTGAAAAAGCAAGACTAATTTTTCTGGTGGTTCCTATTGAATGGAAAGAGCAGATCTGCCCATCAAATGGCATTTTACCAAAAATGGCATTTTACCAGCAGATCAATTTGGTGTCATTCTCATTGAATTAAATTAAATTGAAATGTAATTCCCTTCCCGGAACAAATGCCCCTGCAGGGACTTGCTGCACAGAGGGTTTGACCTTGTGCTCGTTGCCTAGAGGGCTTTCCAGAAAACTGGGGGCACAAGCAGGGTCTGCAGAGCCTACACCCTGATGGGCATGACCCTCTCAGCTGACTTCTGGGCTTCACTGCTGCACTCTCCTGGGTCAGTAAATCTGGGTCAGAATCTATGCCCAAATAGATTCTGTTGACCTCTACAGGGGCTTGGTCAAGGACCTGAGTATGGACTTACACCTCAGAAAGTAAGCTGGCATATACAAAGGAGCAAGGGACAGTCACAACTAAAAAGCTCTAGGGAACCTTCATATGAATTAGAGGGAGACTCCCCCTTCAGGTGGTCAAATTACAAAATGATGCCACGTATGGTAGGTAGAAGGTGTTCCTTCCTCTAGACTATGGCAGTCCCAAACCAGGGTGCAAAGTTTGGTGAGCGGTACATGGGCTGGATTTCAGTCCCTCTCATCCCCCAGACTCAACCTACCCAACCACAGGCAGCAATGCTAGTCAACTCCCTGCCAGGGCCATCATAGTAGGCTTAGCTCTGAGAGACCCCTGGAGCAGAGGCTCCATTCTGGAAGAACATGGATATGGCTCAGAGCTTCCAGTGGCTATTGGCTGAACTGGCTGCAGTTGTTCCCACCAAGTCCTGCAAGACCCTAAGAGCAAGCAAAACATTCTCTGCTCAGAACTCCCCATAGAAACTGAGATCGTGCAACTCTGACCCACAGCCCTCCTGCCCTTTATCCACCCCTTCAGTCCCTGCCTTGGGAACCAGAAATGACCTGGCATCAAATCTTGGCTCTACTGACTAGATGACCCTGGCCCAGTGACTTAGCCTCTCTGAGCTTCAGCCTCTCATCTGCAAAGCAGCAATAACACCTGTCAGCAGCACGTGAGAATGAGTGTGGAACCTGGAACCAAGGATGCCCTTTGAGAGTTAGGTTAGTCAAATCCACAAAGGATAAGATATGCCATCTGTTGGCACAAACCAAGAGGTGGCCTGAAACTGATTGAAGAGTTTGGGAAGACCCCAAAGGCCGATCATGGTACCCCAAGTGTGGTCACAGGGAGACAAGACTGAGGGGTGATGGTAATTGAGTAAGCAGAAACCTAATTAACTAAATCAGTTGGCAAAAGAGTGTGTGAGCAGAGAAAGCATGCCTAGCCTGGAGCAGAGACAAGGGGAGTCCAAGGAGCCAGAAGCTGGCCATATTCATTCTGTGATAAATTCACAAAGTTGATGCCAGGATCAGAGGCCTCTTAGCAGCCAGCAACTCAGCCTTTCTCTTAGAGACATCCGACCTCTCATCAACCCTTTTCAAGCCTCAACAATCCTTAGTCCCAGGATTGTTATAAGGATTAAATAGGAAAGTGCCTGGCACATAGCAGGTAGCAAACTAACATTCCTCTCACATCCATTCCCTTGTTTTCCTACAATAATGACCAATGTCAAGTCTTTCCAGCCACACAGGCATTTCCTCCTAGATTTTCCTGACTTTCCTGCTCTTCCCTCTGCTGGTGTTAATTCCCCTCCCTCCATATATGCATCCATCATATCGCTTTCCTCTATGCCCAACCGAGTGTCGCTTTTATTGGCAAGGAACTCCTCTCTGTTCTAAACCGAGTGGGGAAGGCAAAGTTAGTAAAACAGGCACACAATCATCAACGTGCAACTTCCAAGGCCCATGAAGGAAAGGTAAGAGGGCTGTGGTGTGCGCCCCACACCCCCTCAGGTCTCAGACACTTATCCCTCCAACTGCCAGGAGTGTTGGATGCCTACAGCTCTCACTTGAGTCTTCCCCAGGAATTACCCTCTGCCTTTCAGAGCCACCTTGACAAAGATCCTGCCCCTTCCCCGGGAACAACCTATCTCCAACGTCTGGCGCTTACAGCCCTATTGCCTCAAGGTGGAAACTCTGAAGAACCATCCCTGCACCATAGCTCCTCCTGGGGTTGAGTTGACCCTGTTATGAATCAAAACTCAACTCCTCCACCTGCCCATTCCTACACCCTTCACCACCCCCTCCATGGGTGTTGATCCCATGGGTGCTCCCCAATAAACTTCCTGCACACAATTCTGTGTCTCAAGATCTGCTTCCCCCTACTGTATAGCAAAGGGAACTACCCTCAGTATTTTTTAATAAACGACAAGAGAAAAGGATCTGAAAAGGAATTATAGTTTATGTAATCACTGTGCTTTACATCTGAAACTAATGCGATATTACATTCTCCAATTATTAATTAATTATATTATATAATTATATAATATATATATTATATTATAATTAATTAATTATATTAATTATTTATAATTCTTCAATTAAAGAAAAATAAAATTAAAAAAATTAAAAGATCTGCTTCCCAAGGAACCCACCTCAGACAACAACACATCAGAGAAGGACTGATCTAGGTAGAGGGGTGGTGGCAGTGAGCTGGGGTGTGAGGGTCACAGAAAGCTTTACTAACAAGGGTGCATTTGAGCTGATACCCGAAGAATAAGGAGTTATCTGGAGAAAGAGTGCTCTAAGCATTGGGAACAGAGGGCGTGAAAAAGGAATCTGAAGGTCAGAGTGGCTGGAACTCTGAGAGTGAGAGGCATCAGAGAAGGGAGAGAGGCGAGCGTGGAAACGTAGGCTTGGTCAAAGTCCTTATAGGCCAAGTTAGGTTATGGCAGAACGAAAGAGAAAACTTTCTGATTCGTGATTGCGTTAGTTTGCTACAGCTGCTGTTCAAAAGACCACAGACTGGGCTTCCCTTGTGGCGCAGTGGTTCAGAGTCCGCCTGCCGATGCAGGGGACACGGGTTCATGCCCCGGTCCGGGAAGATCCCACATACCGCGGAGCGGCTGGGCCCGTGAGCCATGGCCGCTGAGCCTGCGCGTCCGGAGCCTGTGCTCCGCAACGGGAGAGGCCACAACACTGAGAGGCCCGCGTACCACAGAAAAAAAAAAAAAAAAAAAAAAAAGACCACAGACTGGATGGCATAAACAACAGAAATTTGTTGGTCTGGAGGCTGGAAGTTCAAGATCAAGGTGCCAGTAGGGTTGCCTTCCTCTGAGGCCTCTCCCCTTGGCTAGTGGAGGCCGCCCTCTTGCTGCCTCTTCACAAGGTCATCCCTCTGGCCACCCGAGCCCCTGGTGTCTCTGTATGTGTTCTGACACAAGTCAGATTGAATCACGGCCCACTTGAATGGCCTCATTTTAACTTAATCTCCTCTTTTAAGGCCCTTACTCCAAATACAGTCACATTCTGAGGTACTAGAGGCATTGGGGCTTCAACATACAAATCTGGGGAGGTTACAACTCAGCCCATAACTGTGACACAGTGATATTGTCTGTACACGAGATCCTACAAATGTATAAAACCTAAATCTCAATAAATTAGTAACTTCGGTAACGACCTTTGTTGAAACTAAAATCGGATGAATGGATAAAGAAGATGTGGCACATATATACAATGGAATATTACTCAGCCATAAAAAGAAACGAAATTGAGCTATGTGTAATGAGGTGGATAGACCTAGAGTCTGTCATACAGAGTGAAGTAACTCAGAAAGAGAAAGACAAATACCGTATGCTAACACGTATATATGGAATTTAAGAAAAAAAATGTCATGAAGAACCTAGGGGTAAGAGAGGAATAAAGACACAGACCTACCGGAGAATGGACTTGAGGATATGGGGAGGGGGAAGGGTGAGCTGTGACAAAGCGAGAGAGAGAGGCATGGACATATATACACTACCAAACTAGTGGGAAGCAGCCGCATAGCACAGGGAGATCAGCTCGGTGCTTTGTGACCGCCTGGAGGGGTGGGATAGGGAGGGTGGGAGGGAGGGAGACGCAAGAGGGAAGAGATGTGGGAACATATGTACATGTATAACTGATTCACTTTGTCATAAAGCAGAAACTAACACACCATTGTAAAGCAATTATACTCCAATAAAGATGTTAAAAATAATAACTTTACCTCGGACCAGCCCCAAGAAGAGCAAAATATATGTTTGCCGCACGTGGGTATCTATCATTTCAGCCACATCTTCGCCAGCACCCTCTGCTGCCCAGCAGTCCTCCCGTTCACTCCCAGGCTAGGCCATTTCCTGTCTGCTCAGCAAGAAGCTTGTGCCAAGCCTTCCGTCCTCGGCCAGCCCCACTGACCCGTCCCTGCCCCCCACTCTCAGAAGACCATCGGTCCTCCCTCACAGAGAAAGGGAAAGCCGTGAGCCTCATGAGTTTCTTTCCTCACACCTTCCTAATTCTTCCAAAGCTATAACTAGAGAAAGGCACGTGGTGAAGAAGGAAGAAGTCAAGTTTGGCTCCAGGCCGTTCCACTGTATAAGACCTTCCCTCTTGGGCAAGTTCACACTACCTCCCTGCAGCTCAGTTTCTTTATCTGTGAGAGAAAAGCTATTGCTTCAAGATGGCATTCTATCACTCTCAGAAAAAAATCCAAACTCCTTGCCATGGCCAGCAAAGGTGGCCCTCTGTGACCTGGTCCTGTCAAGTCTGACCCCGTCTGCTACCCCTCTCTCCCTGGCTGAGCTGCTCCAGCCACTTTGTCTTTTGGTCATTCCTGGAACGCACCATGCTCATCCCCACCCCAGGGCCTTTGCACATGCTGTTCCTCTGCACGATCTTGCTGTGACTCCTCCCCCACAGGTAATTCTCAGAGAGTCTTTCCCTGATTACCCCAAATAAACGAGCACCATCTTTTCTAACCTCTTCATCTTTCTGTGTTTCACTTATCACTTACTCCCTGAAATTTTATTTCTTTGTTTACTTGTTTATTGCCTATCTCTCTCACAAAACTGTAAGCTCCAAGAGAGCAGGGACTGTGTCTTGCTCACAGTAACCTGCAATGGTAAAATAATACCTGGTGTTCATCAAATTTTGTTAAGTGAAAAGCAGAAGAAAATCTAAGATGGCTAGCTGGGCTATTTCTTTGCTAGCAAGACCACCACCACCATTCCTCTGAGAAACAGTTACACCACCTTCACATCCCAGTTCTAATATTTGGTGGAATGGGAGCTGCCAGCCACCTTCTGACATGACCCTCCCCTTGGCCACAGTGAATGTCAGGGGGTAGTTACATGACTTGGTCTGAAGCAATCAGAGACCTTCCCTGGGATGTTTCAAACTACAGCCAAGGAAAAAAGCAAAAATTTTCCCAGAGAGACACAAGGGGGAGGCTGGGAGCACAAAAAAGAGACCCTGGATGCCCTATCAACACAGCCCCTCCTGTGATTTGGACACCTGAGCCAATAACCATCTCTTTGTCTAAGCCAGTGTGCATTGTGATTCTGTCACTTACAACCGAAGAATTCTGTTTTCATGATAAATGAATCGATGTATGCCAAATGCCTGGACCGGTGCCTGGGTCAGACCAGATGCATAATTGTCTTTAGCTCCCTTCGTGCAACTCCTGTAATTTCATCCTTCTTTGCCTCTCCCTTCCCATCTCAGATGGGGGTGTCCCTCCTCCTGTCCAAGGCCACCTCCACCCCCTCTCCACTCAGAACCTTCTCCTTCCCCTCCTGCTCATCTTGCAGGGATTAGGAGTGCCTGCAAGCCAAGGGCTGTGCTGGTTCATCTCTTGCTCTCCGTGCCTGGCATATAGCATGTACCCGAAATGCCTGTCTCAGTGGCAGAGTCAGAGATGAACAGAATGAAGCCTCAGGCTCCTTATAAACTAAAGAGGGATCCATAAAATGAATAAAAAGGGAAGGCCTGTCTGTATGTAAGGGACTGTGATTGTGGTTTTATTAGCCAAATAGATAACCCTCATCATGAAAGGAGCCTTTCTGGAGTGATGGATGGCTCTGAGGCCCCGGAGGGACAAGGGTATTTCTCAAGGCCGCCAGTCAAACAAGTTAACTGCATAACATTTCTCTCTCCATAGCAACGGGTCTGGTCTCCTCTGCCAGGCCCCAGCATCTGTGCCTCTGACAGTCCCTCAGCCTCGCGGCTGCTGCCTTCCGTAGCCCACGATCGGCTGGGTACACTCACACACAGCCCCATCTAAGGGGGAGAAAGGAGCAGCTTGGGGAGGGGCAGGTAGAGGGAATCCAGAGTCCAAAATTGGCCAGGCCATGGGTCGCTGCCTCCTCTGTCTCTGAGCTTCTGCAGCATTCTGCCTGGCCTCTGTCATCCTCCAGCAGGCAGGAGGATGGGCTCCCCTACAAGACTGAGAAAGGGGGCTTCCCTGGTGGCACAGTGGTTGAGAGTCCGCCTGCCGATGCAGGGGACACAGGTTCGTGCCCCGGTCCGGGAAGATCCCACATGCCGCGGAGCAGCTGGGCCCGTGAGCCACGGCCGCTGAGCCTGTGCGTCCGGAGCCTGTGCTCCACAACAGGAGAGGCCACAACAGTGAGAGGCCCGTGTACCGCAAAA
>NW_006780610.1:6504064-6517404 GCF_000442215.2 Lipotes vexillifer | reverse complement strand
CTGTGCTCCACAACAGGAGAGGCCACAACAGTGAGAGGCCCGCGACCCGCAAAAAAAAAAAAAAAAAAAGACTGAGAAAGGGACCGGAACATCCTTCCTGGGTACAGGGTGTTGAGCACCTCCATCATCACAGTGATCAAGAGGGAGGTCATCTCAACCCCACTGCGGAGAGGAGAAAACTGAGACAGTCGATGAGGTGAAGGGACCAATCTGAGGTCATGATCTAGTAAGTGGCAGGGTCCCCCAGGCTTGTCTGATACCCCAGCCTATGTTGTTTCCTCTTCATGACCCTGCATCCTTCCCAGCTCCCCACATCACTGGTGAGCATAGTGGGACTGGAAGCAAGAGGGGTGGGAGACTGGGGGAGGAGTCTCAGCAGGCCCCTCCCACTGCTCCCAGCTTCCATCCAGAAAATGGGCATCAGTGCCTGAAAAGATCAACACAGGGAGACGGTGGAGACAGTAAGTGTAGACAACTCCTCCAGGAATTCTGGCAATGGACGGAGAGGGGGAGGTTTTGTACAATACAGGCAAACAGCCTGGACCAGAGAGAAGCTTCTCCTGGAGATGGAGAGGCTAAAGGCACAGAAGATGCAGGGATCATTCACAGCTTGAGTTTCTGGGGGAGAGGGAGGCAGGAAGGCACCGGATCTAAGCCAGGGATCTGCAAACTTTTCCTGTAAAAGGCCAGAGAGTAAATATTTTCAGCTTTGCAGGCCCTACAGCCTCTGTCACAACTACCAAAATGCCATTGTAGTGCAAAGGCAGCACGGGCAATGCGTAAACAAATAAGCGTGGCTGTGTTCCAATAAAACTTTATTGATAAAAACAGATGGTGAGCTGGATTTGGCCCTGGGCCATAGTTTACCAATCCCCATCTAGAGCACAGTGTGCAACTGGCCCTGCAGGAGGATGCAGGGGGCAGCAGGGGGGATACCCTTGGAGAGGAGAATGGAGACCTTGCCGTCTGCACAGTGCCACCCACAGTGCAGGCACATAGTAGGTGCACACTGATGCTGACCCGAACTATTGGACTGTGAGGTAGGAGGGGAAAAGAAGGCGTTGGGCAAATTTATAGAGAAACGTTGAGATAGGGAACCCAAGTCTGACGGTCTTCACTCTCTGAAGGGGTAAAAGAGAATAAATCAGGGAGTGTAGAGTTGGTGACCACAAGAAAGTGGGAAAGGCTTGCATGGCAGGCAGACATCAAATCCCAGTGGCTCCAACAGCTGTGCCCATCGGGGTTCATTAAAAACCACCCCCCAGAGGAGGGAGGTCTCTAGCGGGGACTGGAGTGCAGAGATGGGAGGCAGCTTTGAAATCTGCTGATACACACAGCCAGAGGGGATTCAGTACAAACTGGTAGAACAGGTGAGAACTCTGGGCCAAAACCTCGCAGGCAGAAGCCAGCTGTTCACTAGCCCAGCACTTTCAAATCACTGGACACGCAGACGCGATGATTAACTCCACTCACTGTTCTCCCTGAGAGCACTGCACTGGGCTGCCTGCCCTGTAGCTCCAGCAAGTTTTTCAGGATGAAAGTTGAAAAGCTCTGATTTCCCAGCTGCTCGCCACCTGTGGCCTGGTGAGACTCTTTTCCCTCTGAGGTCCACAGTGGATGGCTCTGGTTTCTCAGAAAATCCACCTGCACGAGCCCCTGATATGCTGAATAGAGGAGGAGACAGAACAGGGGGAAAAAGACGTGAGCCATGGGGACCCCTGGAGAGAAGTGGACCGAGGAAACTGAAGGACATGGTAACACAGGGCCTGGGTGCCTCGGTGACAGGCAACATCTTCCCCTACTTCCTGGGCATCTTTATCTGTGGACATCCTTTTTCCTCGGAATGGTTTTCCGTGGCCTCAGTGATTGAAGGATGCATCTGTGAGATGGCTGCTGGGCTTGCTGCTTCCCTGCACTTTGGAACTCCCCCTGTTCCCACCAGTTTCCCATTGGTCTCCCAGCTAAGGCCACCATGGGCGGTCACACAGGCTACACCACTCCTCGGGGCACCAACCAAGAGCCACAACGGACACGATCTTTGTAAGCCACGATTATTACGCCAGTTTGATGCAAAAAGAACTTGAGCCACTGAGAGGTCACACAAAGGCTAAGCAGTTCGATTCCTGAGCCAGCACTTTCCACCTGCCACCAGGGTGAGGCACTCAGCTGCTGCCAGGACCCAGGCCTGCAAGGATAGCAGCTCGAGCCAGCTGGGCATAAGTGCCCAGGCATATGCATCTGAGTGGAGGAGATCACAAGTGGAAAGGGCGGCTGTCCACGGGGAGCTGCCACTAGTGGCCTACCACACTGCTGCCACGCGCAGGAAGCTGAGAATATGGGCTCAACCTTGCTAGATCTTCCAGTTTTTCAAGAGAATTCAGCATCCGGAGTTGTAAGTGAAATCCCCTGATTTTTGGAGACTGACTCAGAGTTTTTTAATATGCTATGAGGCCAAACAAAACACATTGGCTGGCCAAATCTAGCACATGAGTCACCAATCTGCCTCTACTGTACCATATGTGCTATCTCTACTTCATTTTGTTAAATCACATAGCGGCCCTTATAAGGTAAAGAGCGTTTACCCCCATTTAACAGAAAAGGACCCCAAGAGGAAGGGAAGGGACTTGTCCATGGTCATATAACTGATACATACCTAACCTGGAGTCTGTGCTTTCTGCCAGGCCCTGAGGTACCCTATCAATGCCAGGTTGCTCCCACAGATGGTAAAAGCCTGGCACTGGTGGTTTCCTATACCCGTGGTGTCTGTCACTCAGTGCAGCATGTGGGGTGAGGGCTGAAGCTCCGATGCAGCACCCAGAGGTGCTACTCCCCAGCTGGGCTCCTTCAGCATCAGATTTCACTCCTACTCGGGCTCAGCTGGTATTGTCAGCCATTTCCCCAGGGCCCTCCCTGAGTGATGGGGGAGACAGTAACCCCGCAGAGCCCTCAGCCTGGGTCACCGAGTAAACAGTGAGTAGACCAGGTGGCCAAGTGCCCCAGTTAAAACAGGAACGATAGGAGCCCAATTCTCCATCCAGAACCTGAGCTTCTGGTTCTGAGGATGGTTCTCCTTGAGTGAGCCTGGATGTTGAGACCATCTGGTCCAATTTTGTTTTGTGAACTTTATTATAAATTTACAGGAGGATGTGAGCTGAATGCTGATTCATTTAGGAGAATTTATCACTTGCTGAACACCATGAGTGCTGGTCAAACCTGGAAGAAGTCTTCTGCTGGCCAGCCACAGAGTTCTGTCCTTAACTTTGACCTATACAACATTTTTATTAATGACTTAGTTGAAAATATAATAGGCCTCTTCACCAAATTTGTCGTTGATTTCAAAAAAAAGAAAAGCAAAAAGATAGGCAGTGGGGCTCCCCTGGTGGCGCAGTGGTTGAGAGTCCGCCTGCCGATGCAGGGGACACGGGTCGGGAAGATCCCACATGCCACGGAGTGGCTGGGCCCGTGAGCCATGGCCGCTGAGCCTGCACGTCCTGAGCCTGTGCTCCACAACGGGAGAGGCCACAAGAGTGAGAGGCCCGCGTACCGCAAAAAAAAAAAAAAAGATAGGCAGATTGCAAAAGCATCAACAGGATCCAGATGGCTCTAGACAGGCTGGACTGATGGGCTGAATCTAATAAGATAAAATAAAACAGGGATAAATGTTAGGTCCTGAACTTGGCTTCAAAACAATAACTGCTCAAGGACAGGATGGAGGTGGACAGGACAGAAATGGGACTGAACAGTGGCAGGTTTTAATAAAACTCAGAGCTTTAGTCAACACACTCAACATGGCTGTGACACTAAGAGAATAATCCAGAATGTTTATCACAGCATTGTTTATAAGAGCACAACAGTGGAAACAATCGTGGTCCAGTAGATATGGTTCCTCTGTATAAGTGACAACAATATACCCATTAACAATAATAATGGCATAAGAATATACTAAATGTCATGGGAAAATATTAAATGAAAAATAGTAGATTACAAAGCAATATGTGCAGTTGGAGCCAATTTTTTTTAAAGGATTGATAAAAAAAAGCTGTGGAAAGATACACACCAAGTTCACTGAAGTGTGAACTTGGCAGTTTCTGGATGGTATTAGGGTGACTTGTGTATAGGGGGAGGTCTCAGTAAGTGTGTAAAGTTTTTGGAGGTTTTAGAAGACTAATGCAATCTTCAGATATGTGGAATCTAGTGTCTAAAAAGTTGGAGAAAGGAGTCCCAGGCACAATCAAGCCTGGGTTCTTGAGGCTAGGTCTTGGTGTCTCCCTTTAACACAGGGCAACTTAGTGATAAAAGGTAAGAGTAACACTTTGAGTGCTTGCGGTGTGCCTGGAAGTGTGCTAAGTTCTTTTCATTGGTTGTCTCATTTAGTAGTTCCAATATCTTATAGCTCCCTATCAGACAGATACCATTGTTTTCTCCACCTGTTTACAGACGAGGTTCAGAGAGGCCAAGCAACTTGCCCAAGGGTTAGTGAACAGCAGCAGCAGGATTAACTGGATACATTAGACCAGGAAAAGGAGACTGCAAAGAGACAGACAAATTCCCTGCAAATATTGAAAGTACTGCTGAGCATGAGGCATCACCCACAGACCCACCCCGGGAATCCTCAATGTCAGGACCTGCCGCCAGGGGTTCTCTAATTGACTAAGGGTCCCTAGTCTGCTTGGGAGAATTTGGGAAGGGGCCACTGGGACTGAATGTTGGAACGATTGGGACTGAATTTCAGAATCCCAGACACCAGAATTAAGTCCCTCTGTCATAAAAGGTGAAGAAAGTTTGGCTCTCAGGTTTGGGGAAATCAAAGAACGTGAGATTGGCTCGCGGGGGGAAACTGGGAAAGTTAGCACAGGGTGATGTCAAAAAATTAGTCATCCTCCCACCTCATCCAGCCCACCACTAGGGAACTCGATTTCAGCTCCTTCTCATCAAGAACTGAACAGCCTAAAAGATCTGCAGCTCCTTGGGTGCCAGCCCGTGTTAGGCCAGTCAAAGAGTCTGTCATACCTTGGGGAAAATCTCCTTTGGGGAAGAGAGCCCATGGCCGGGGGCCCAGAGAACAATTCAGCACAGCGAGGCCATCCGCAGTCCTGATCAAGACAGCTAAGGCAGCTCTGAAAACACCTTTCCTCCGGGTGTGACCAGAGCAAGCACACTGGGACTGGAGCTTTTAAATACCCTCTCCCATCTTGAAAACACATGGGTTAGCCTGGAGGAGGAAGAGACCTCTGTAGTGTGAACCCAGAGGGCAGAGTCAGCTTTAATGTGGAAGCAACAAGAGAGGCGCCTTCCTGCTCCCAGCCAGTGATGGGGCAGGTATCCCAGCAAATGTTAGGTGGTCACTGGTTCTGAGAGCCATATAGAAGGGGTTGTGTCCTCAACTTTGAAGGCCATGAGGCTCAGGATTTGGGGGTTTACTCAACATTATTTCCCCAGGTCCTTAGCACATAGCCGGATTATAACAGATGCTCAAAAAAACATTATCTATTGAATTAATCAATTAGTGAGATGAAGTGTTAGACCAGATTACCAAAAAGGGTCCTTCCAGAAGTATGTGGAATTTATAATCAATGTCTATAAAGTCCTGATTATTTTCATCACGACTCATTTCTTCCAATGTCCATGCCCTCATTTAACCCAGCTGCAGTCCCAGATCACTCTGCACTCCTTTCAGGTTATAACATCCCACCCTAGTTGCTTCACCTTGAGACCCCCCTGACATAGCACACCATGATGTCACCATGCCACTTAACCAAGGCCCAGAAGTTGTGCATTTGGTCATTTACAATATTTTACATTTACAATGTATTGTAAATATGTTGTGAAACATAGCTACAAACATGGGTATTCAAACATTTGTTTTCCTTCTTGCTTATTTCCCTGGACTCTGCTTTGCAAAAGGAGATTGTTGGATGTCTTTGCCCAATTGGTGACTAGCTCCTCTGGCAGATGTGGGACCGTACACTCGAGTTCTTCCAGCTGCTACGCGTTGTAGTGATTCCTAGTTCCATAGCTAGCAGACGACAGACCAAGAGCATTCTAACTCAGAGCTAAGTGGTCCTAGAACGTCCCAGAGTCTACTGAGAATGCGAGATCCACAGGGTTATTCTTCAACTCATTTATATCATCTCTGAGTCACAAGAGCCAGGATAAATGACCTCCCACTTCACACACCCTTTCCTGAAGCTCTTTCAATACAACACCACAGTCTGGGTGATGGGTCCCAGGAGGCTGTCTCCCAGCACAGAATGGTTCTCCTGAAATACATTGTTTATTTCCTGTCTTCTTATAGCTTGTCAGTGGTGGGGGTTGTGGGAAGCCTGCAAAATAAGACACACCGGTGTTTGGGCTTCAGTGCGAGTGCTCATTTCAGATAGTAAGGTTTATGGGCCTCAGACACATCGTCAGGAAAAGTGAGCAAAAACCGTCATGTCTGGGATTCCCAACCCGGTGCAAACGGTCACATTCGACCCTGCCCAGCAGAGTAACCTGGCCAAAAATCTAAATGGTTTCCTGGCCCTTATGAGCCCTCTGGCAAGACGGACTGATTTCTAGGACCACCAGCAGAGTACAAATGCACGCCCCTCCTCCCCACCATCCCGAAGTCAGCTCTGAGCCGGACCATCTTTTCTTGCTTGTTTAATGGCTGCGTAATATGACCCACAAGGCGCCAGGATGCGCTGTGTGTGCGTCTGCATGTTGATGGGTTGCGTGCACTGCCCAGTAGATGGGATGGTTACATACAGGGACTGAGTCCCCCCGATGCCGAAGCAGTGAGCTGGGGGCGTGCTGCCTGTCCCCTGAGTTCCCCATTATGATATCTGGCATTTGCTTCCTTTCAATTTGTCGTGCAAAAAGGGTTTTTTTCTTTCAGTATATTCTGGGCTAATTTTAGAAATTTGTCTTCACCTTCCCAACATTGACTCCTGGGGCAGCTTGCAAGGTGCCTGGAACAAAAAAAATCAATGGTGACAGTAGCAGAGTGGGCTCCAGTTCTTCATTAACCTGGAGCTCCGAGCAGCCCCAGCCCTGTCTCCTCCCTCAGGGCTAACACTGGGCAAAAATGGGCAGCTGGGAAGTTTTCCTCTGGTGACCTTCACCTTTCTGTTCTGAGCCCTCTCTGTCTGCCTGCTCTTCCTTTATCCTTTACCAAAACCTATGACCCACCAAGCATGGGGAATGGGGTGGGGAGAAGCTCACGGAGTGCCTACACGTGTGCCAGACACTGGGCTACGCAGTTTACATGCATGATCCCATTTAGGTCTACCAATAATTCTCAGAAGTTGGTATCGCCCCCAGAAGAGGAAACTGAGGCACAAAGAGATCAAGAAACAAGAACAGGGCTTCCCTGGTGGCGCAGTGGTTGAGAGTCCGCCTGCCGATGCAGGGGACACGGGTTCGTGCCCCGGTCCGGGAAGATCCCACATCTGGGCCCGTGAGCCGTGGCCGCTGGGCCTGTGCATCCGGAGCCTGTGCTCCGCAACGGGAGAGGCCACGACAGTGAGAGGCCCGCGTACCGCAAAAACAAACAAACAAACAAACAAAAACGGTGGGTCTAGTCCTGCACTGCGCAATACAGGAGCCACTGGCCACATGTGGCTATTGAGTTCCTGAAGTTGGCCAGTCCAAGCTGAGATGGTCCATAAGTGTAAAATACACATGGGACTGCAAAGACTTAGTACAAAAAAAAGAATGCAGAATCTTATGAATAAGTTTTTCTGTTTGATTACATGTCGAAATTTTTACGTTCGGTTAAATAAATATATTATTAATATTAATTTCACCTGTTTCTTTTTACTTTTTAAAATGTGGCTACTAGAAAGTTTAACAATAGATACATGGCTCGCATTATATCTCTACTGAAGAAGGCTGACCTAGACTTTCTCTAGCGTTACCCGCCTTTCCACTCTGGAAGTCACTGCTTCTCTGTCTGCTTCGCTGTCTTTGACTCGTTTCAAAGATCCCAGCCTCCACTTCTTGCTCTGCACATCTTGGAGGTGACCCTTGGCCAGAGGGCTGCGATTCCGCTCTGGGGGTCTGTGGGTTCTCAATTAGAACTCCCTTGGTCCATGCTGCTGCCTCCGGTGGGTGGAGCTGAGACTCAGGAGCACAGCCTGAGATCCCCAGAGACTTCATTAGGGCCAGTCCCTGCGTGTAGAACCCACCGTTTTTAAACGATGATCAGTGGACCCCAGCGTTCCTCGGAAGTGCTCCAGGCATTCCCTAAATGTTTGCTTTTAATTTCGTTTTTTATGGATTTTAAACCTTTAAATTAGTGATATAAAAAAATTCACACTGAAAGATGTCCCATCCCAAATTTTAACACATTGAAGACGATCAATAGGAAAACTTGTGTTTGTATTTGAGAGAAAATATTAATTTATCTCCTTATACAATAAGTTTGTACTAATAAAACATCTTTTAATCTGTTTTAAATATTACTAATATATATTAGCTTTCAATTAAGTAATAACAAGAACAACCAGCATTTATCACACATTTACTGTGTTCCAAGTGCTTTATGGGCATCAGCTCATCAAATTCTCCCAACAAACCTTTGAGGTGAGCAATTTTATTCTCCTCATTTGCAGAGGAAGGTACTGAGTCTAGGGAGTTCAACAACTGGCCCAAGGTGGCAAAGAGCAATGTCAGGATTTGAACTTAACCCCAGCTGTCTAACTTTTAAATTAAAACTTTGTAAGCACCAGACTACAGTTAAAAGCAGAACAACCCACCACTCAGTATAAAATTCTGAACTTCGTCAAGCTTCTGTCTACCTCATATTGCTTCCTCCCTATACCCAGGCTCACAGCCTAAGTCACCCCCCCCATCGGACCCTTAGACGCAAGCAAGCACACCACACAGCATTCTGTCTAAGCCAACAAACATTTACTGACACTACTATGTATCAGTATTAGCTGTGGTCCCTTCATAGCCAAGATAAAGCTCTCTAAACCCTGCTTAGCCCCCAACCACTGAGGAGAGGTTGATTTTATCCTGTAAATGATATGAAGCCAGGGAAGGATTTAAGCAAAGGGGGTGACAAAAAAGACCAGATTTGCATTTTAGAAAACTCATTCTGGTAGCTGCAGCAAGAGTAGGTTGGACGGTCTTGGGACTAGAGAAAGGAAATCAAATAGAAAGCTGTCAGATTGGTGACAGTAGATATGAGACAGGGCCACAAATGACAGGAGTGCTGGGTCTTGGTGATTAAATAAATCACTGAGTGGGGGCAACAGAGAGAAAGTCGAGGAAGATCTGGCTTCTGGTTAAAGTGGTTGAGTTAATAGTGGGACCATTCACTGAAATAGAAAATACAGAAGAGAAGTTGGCGTTGAGGGGAATGAGTAGACATGATGAGTTTAGCTTTTGATATCGGGGTTGACATTGTAATTGAATGCCCAACGTCTACTCAGCCCCTCTGCCATCTGTCACACAAATGAAGTCTGAGGAATTCACTCCAGATCCAGGGTGGACCCAATCATATAACCCAACCATAATAAGCCCATCCCATAATAATCCCCCTTGCCAATGACTGGTGTGGAGCATAGGGCTAAGCTAATGAGCACGTAGCATTCCCCTTGTGATTTTATTGGCATAGAGACCATCAGTTGACTCACTCCAGACCATAGGAAAGAATCTTTCTTCCACAGTTTTGGGAAAGGAGATCTCTCCTGATGAGAACAAGGAAACACGTAGTCCTGATTGCTACTGACAGCACTCCTCCAACTCAGGAGGCTTGGGCTCAGGCAATTCTGGGAGGAGAATATAATGGAGAGATAGAAAAACTTGGGCCTTGGATGAACTCATTGAACCACTGGCTCAAGCCACCCAGAAGCTCAACCTATCCTCCTATATGAGCCAATACATTTCCTTATTGCTTAATCCACTTCGAGTTGGGTTTTCTGCTATGGACCATTGCAAACCTCCTAACTGATACGGATATGTTGAATTGAGGTGACCCAGAACTTGGAGCCCCCTGGAGATGTGCAACACAGCATCCCTAGGGTGACCTTTGGAACACTAAAGAAGTGGTACCCAACAGGAAGATGCCTCATCAACGTGAAGCTCAAGAAAGAGGTCAAGCTGGAGATGCAGATCTGATGCCATCAGATGGGATAAAAACTGAGAAAGTAGATGAGATTGACCAAGGAAAGCACATAGAGTGTGGAGAGGAGAGAAGAGCGAGGTCAAGGACAGAACCCTGGGAATCATTAACATGGTGAGGGCTCACTTGCCAGGGCTCTAAAGAAAACAAAGGAATGAAAACAAACGAAACAAAGATAAGCGAAGATGTTCTGGATGTGGGGAGGAGACCGAAAGAATATGGCCAAGCTGGAGAGAGAAAAAAATAAAGGCAGAAAGGAAAAAGGAGGGATGGGGCAACTGCTGAATGCTGAAGAACACTGCTGGACAGAGACGTGGAGGGGAGTGAAGGGGGAATATTAATTAAGGTGTAGGCCAAGCTGCTTTAACTATGAGACTCATAGCGGAAGTTCATTTCTCTCCCACATGACAGTCCAGAGGGAGAGACGGTCCAGAGCAGTAGGCTGTTGTTTCCCACAAGGTCTTGAGGGACCCAAGTTCCTTCTGTCTGGTTGCTCAACCATCCCATAGGGTCTTGCCTTTGTCCACATAACCACAGCTGGCTCATCACTGGCAGTTGCAATTTCCAGCCCACGGAAAAAGAGAAACAGACAATGTTCAGGGCAAACAGCTTCACACCTAGCTGCAAGGAAGGCCGGGAGACAACGGACATTTGGGTACACTTAGCAAGTTCCAGCACGAGGGTCTAGGAAGATGTGGTAGGTACTATATAAGCAACTACCGCTCTCTTCCTGGGATTTATCATCTCTAGGCTTATCAGCATCAATACCTTAACCGAGTCAAATGGATAATATTATGAATAAGATCTGAGGATCTAATGTATAGTGTGGGGGCTATGGTTGATAATGCTGTATTATATTACTGAAATTTGCTAAGACAGTAGATCTTAGGCAGTCTCGCAAAAATAAAAAGGTAAATATGTGAGGTGACGGATGTGTTAATTAACTGGATTGTGGGAATCCTTTCACAATGTGTATTATATCAAATCAGCATATTGTATACTTTAAATATATTACAGTTTTGTCAGTTATACCTCAATAAAGCTAAAAAAACTTGGAAGGAATAAGAAGAAAAATTTTTTAATTTAATATAGAGAAAAAATAATCTCAGACAACCCTGAAGAATTTCAGGCTCTCCAAACACAGCACTTCAGCTGCCACCTCTTTGCCCACTCAGGAGACAGCCTTGCAGCCCGGTTAATGTTGCATGACCTGCTGGCTGTGTCCAACCCCTCCCTCCCTGCTTCCTGGCCTGTCAGCTTAGCTCTGGGAATGCTCACCAGAACCAGTCAGAAAGGGGAAACCATCACATTCAGGTGCTTTGCATTATGTAGGTCATGATTCCCTTTTTTATTTTTAATCTCCTTCTAACCATTGACTCTCCTCAAAATTCCTTCCCTTGGCCTGGCCTCTGCTTCAAACTATCCCTTTATTTCTCTTCTTGCCTTCACCAATCCAACCACCAACTTGTTCCCAAACCCCCTGCCATCTGGCATCTGCCCCATCACTCAGTGTGTGAAACCGGCACAGAGCTCGTTAAGTTTAATGGTCTTTTCTAGGCCCTCTTCCTCCTCCACCTGGCTGGGTCTCATTAGACACAACTGACCACCCCTTCCTTGGAACTCTGCCTCTCTGGGCCGCTGTAATATGCCACTCCACACACCTGCCACTCCACACACCTGCCCTCCACCTGCTCCCTCCCTCTCCATCTCCTAGTCCTGCTCTGTGTCTTTCTTTCTGTGACTCCTCAAAAGACAGACAAACGCGAATGCAACTTCTCTACAGGGCAGTCATCCTGCTAGCCTGGTATAGTGGAAAAGATATAACCTGGGCTCAAATCTCAGATATGCCACTTATTTGCTGTGTGACCTGGGCAAGTTACTTAGCATCTCTGAGTCTGTTTCCTCCCTGGAAAAACAAGGATACAAACACCCCTCTTTCAAGCTTTGTATTACCAGTCTAGGCAACTGCTTAATAACAACCCCTAAAACCTCAGTGACTTAACGAACCTAATGTTACAGTCCAGTGAAGGTGAGCAGGGTCAGGGTGCTACTACACACGATTATACAGTGACTGAATTATTCAGGAATTCAGTCCGGAGGCTCAACCGTCGCCTGGGGCTCAGCGTTCTTCACTGGATTTTCTGTTTCAGCAAACCACAAGGGAAAAGAGTGAGCAAGTGTGTGTAGAAGACAGTGTGTGATATTTTTAGGGGACAGACATGAATGTGGCGTATATTACTCCTACCCACACTCCATGGTCTAGAACTCAGTCCTGTGACTTGACCTGGTAGCAAGGGATGCTGGGACATGTAGTTCCAGGAGAAAGAGGAAAGGGGATTTGATGAACACAGGGTATTCTCCCTATCACAGGGTCGCTGTGAAGATGGAAATGATAGAAGTAAATCCTGTGACCTCTCTGGAACATAATAGGTGCTATATAAACAGAAGTCAGTAGTACCTTTTTTTTTTTTTTTTTTTACTGGTTGCCAACTTTCCCAAATGTTTAAGTATGGACAGACAAAGGCTGAGATAAAGAAAGATACCGGGGGAGAAAACGGAGAAAGGAGGAAAGCAACTATCGTGGACAGAAATGGAAGTGCTGGCCAGGTTCGGGGGGTAGGAGCAGACAGAGTTTGGCCAGGGGCTCGCAGGGAGCAGGGAGCCTAGTGGTACTAAGCACAGCATCTGATTTCCTGGCCAACACTGGCTCCCACCTGAGCCAGAAGGGACTTAGAAAGCTCTGAGTTTCCTTGGAAACCATTTCTCTGGCCCTCTCTGCACGTTATCAGCCAAGTTGGTTGTAATCAAACCCCCATGGGGCAGAGAATGAGCTCTCAAACTGCCATCCCGGGGTTCCATCCAAATTGCTTGCATTTCGTAGTTAAATTGGTAATTTCCCCACAAGTGTTCCTCCTCCCCATCCGGAGATTTGTTGGGAAAGGGAAGGTCGGGACATGCACCCAGACACAACCAGGCTCCTTGGGAGCACCTCCAAGCAGTCCTGAGTCCTCTGGCACACCTCGGCCTCAGGAACAGCCACGCCTGACCAGGACCCTGTCCTTGGGTCCCCCTGGCTCATGGAAGGAAGAGCTTGGACAAGAGCATTGGAGAAAGGCCTACAGGGGCCACAGTGGGTGACTCCAGAATGGGGGGCACCACTGTCCAAAATGAATCGGGGGGACTGACTGTTGGACATTTTGCAGGTACACACTTTCCAAGGGAAAGAGAT
>NW_006780610.1:6485317-6504040 GCF_000442215.2 Lipotes vexillifer | reverse complement strand
GGAAAGAGATGGGAGCAGGACCAGAGCACTCGATAATCTTAAAGTACCGGAGCCAAGGCCAAGGGACTAGGGGACAGCTGGGGACGTCCCAGGGTGGTAGGTAGAGAGATTCCAGGAGGCTCTGAGGCCACTCACCTCCACTTGCTTGGTCACAAGCCAGCCCAGGCCCTAGGGGGACCACAGGAAGGGAGACTAGACCCTGTCCCCTGTCCTTTCAGAGTGGAAAGGGGGCCCATCTCAGACAAGGACAGACACTCACAGACACACACTCAGATAGCCAAACACACATGTATGTACACAGGTGTATCCGAGAGATCTGTATGTGTGTACAGACACATACCTGTGTACCTAAATGTCATGCATCCTGATGTCCCTCACCAGCCACACTAGGCATGTTCATGTTCATGGTGGGCATAGGGCCAGACTGCAGCCAGCACACGGTGACAACCGCGCATGACAGCCTCTGTGAACACACACGCACGTCGACACGGTCCGGCCAGCCGTGATGGCATGATCACTGACCGACATGGGTACTCAGACACACATATATGAGGCTGAGGAAGAGGGAGAGCCAGGCCAGGAAATGGGCCCCGCTTTGCAGGTGGCTAAGCAGGGAGCGGCTTGGATTCCAAATTATAGATAGAGCCAAGGAGACGTGGCCAAAGTGAGACTAATCCGGCTGCACCTGAGAGTCTAATCTGGACAGAAGTGTGAAGGTGAGGTGGGGAGCACCATGGTGGGGCAGGGTGGGTCCTTCCTGGGTGAAGCAAGGTCCCAGACTGCACTGGGGATCAGGGACCAAGAACAGCCCCTGGGGGAGGCCTTCCTCCCAAAGTGAAGCTGAGGCCAGAGCCTCAGCCCAGGGCAGAAGAACAGGTGAAACCAGGAACTAGCCATGGCCCTGGGCACCGACAGTCAGGGGACTGCAACGGGGTTCGTGTGCCCTGGATGTCCAGGGTCCCCCAGCTCTCGCCCTCTATTCAGGGAAGTATGATTGTACCAGCCCCACACACACTGCCATGCTGGGCTCCCCACTCAGAGCCAGGCTGGGTCAGGGTGAGTGCAGGGACTTGGCAGGCAGGGCCTACGGACTCCATCAGTAGCTACAGCTAGGGAGACTGGGGGAAGACAGACCCAGCCTCTGAGCCAGCCTCTGGACTCTGGTATTCCCTCTGCTGCCAGGAAGACAACTGGTAGACCTGCCCTCGCCCTCCAGATCCCAAGCTAGGGCCCCACCGCTACCACAGCTAGAAGGGTCTTGGTCACGCACACTCCCTGGCCTCCCCTCCCACTGCAAGGCAGTGGAGAGCTGAGCTGCACAACTGAAAGGGGTGGGCAGAAGGTGCTGGATTCTGATGCCCAGAGCAGCTGTCTCCACCGTTTCTCCTCCAGCCCTAGCACTGAGAAGAATCCCACAGAGCTTCACAGCCCGCCTGCTCCTTTCTAAACAGACAGGTGTGAGGGAAGAAATGAGAACTCCAGCAGGGCAGGTGCAACCAGCTGTCTGTAGCTACGGCTCTCCACATCTTCTGCAGAGTCTGCGATGGGGACAAGAGACGGGTGGGGTGAAATTTCAGAACACTTGGAATTTCCCAACCACTCCGTGTCTTTCTCTGTGTCTCTCTGTCTCTGTGTCTCACTCTCCCTCTCCTTTGTATATGCTGCTCTCTCTGCCTGGAATATCCTTTCACTGCCTTATCTCTGGGAGAACTCTTATTTAATCTTCAAAACTCTATTCAGGTATTCCCTCTTCTATGAAATCTCTCCCTAGCACTCCCCCTGTTTGATGAATTACTCATTCCTTCCTCCGAATCATAGCATGTGTTATGATTTTCTATTCACGTGGGGTGTCTGTCTTCCCCACTTGACTGTGAGCCCCTTGAGGGCTGGAGCTGTGTGACATGTGTTTCTGCACCCCAGGGTCTGACAGAACATGTCCAGGAGAAGCAGCCTAATACAGAAGTTAAGACAGGGGCTCTAGAATAAACCAGACCTGAATTTAAATCCCAACTCTGCCTTGTCTAGCTATGGGACTTGGACAAGTTGTTTCAACACTTTAAGCCTCAGTTGGCCCAAATATGAAATGGAAAGAATAATAATCATCACTATGTCATCATCTGTCATGAGTAATAAATGATATAATAAAAATTTAAAGATTAGCCTGGAACCTGGCACATTAATCATCTTTGTTATTATCCCATGAGCATCTGTGCTGTTGATTCTTTGTTGAAAAGTCACAATGACTCCCGTACAGGCCTTTTGCCTAGAAATCTCACAAGCAAGTGCATACAGTTAAGAGGAATGAGTTCCATGAGAGAGCGGGCTGCTCTGGGAGCCCAGAGAAGGAACCACTCACTTCAGTGGCCATGTGTTCTGGTAGTTATGTTCATGAGCTTTGGTATCAGAACGTGCCAAGTTCAAATCCTGACTCAGACAGTAACTAGCTATGTGAACTTAAGGAAGTTCTGTAAAAACTCAGAAACACTCTCCCTAAGGGCTCCTCTCCAGGGATGGCTGCTTGAATCCAAGGATCATGGCAAAGTCATCTGCAGCCACAACAGGATCCTGTGAGCAGGCTGTCCTGGGAATGGAGCCAGGGGCAGCTCACCTATGTCTCTATCAGAAGCTGTGTCCTTGCACATTTACTAATCAGCTCTGCTTGGCTTAGCACCATCAGAGACTGGAACTGTCTTCTATCTCAAGGCCCCATGGCCTCAAAACCATGTCAGAGACAAATTGACTCCCCTACCCTTTGGCGGAAGACAAACCACTGCAGTTCCAGGTCAATGAGTCCCTACCATGGCTGTGACCCTGCCTCCCTCTTCCTAAAGAGACGGAGGTGCCGAGGGAGGGCTCAACGTCCCTCCTCTCAACAACTCCCCACATCCTCACTCCCAGCTCAGAGGAAGTGAGGGTTCCTCCTCCCATCCAAGGGCAACCCTGCAGTCAGATGGAAACTCACACTTCCTCAAAAGTTTGCACCCAAAACATCTCCCCTGCCCTCTTGCAACAAACAGGCTCAAGATCCCCGCCCCCATGCTAAAGGTGGCCTTCCCAGAGTGGCCCTCACTTGTATCAAGCAGATCTGGATTCAAGTTCAGGCCCCATCACTTACCAGCTGCATGACCTTGAGCCAGTCTTTTCATATTTGCATCTCAGTTTCCACATCTGGAAAATGGAAATTATAGTCTCCATCTCCGAAAAAGGATTGTGAAATGAGGTGGTGATGCCTGGAAAGGGCAGTGCCTGCCCTTTCACTACTCAAGGCCATTTCGTCATTATTATAAATGTGAGCCACTGTCTCATCAGGCTAATGGCCTCTTTTCTTCCTTTCACTAGCAGACTTCTTATATTTCCTGAGCACTCAACCCCCTTAGCCTATTTCAAAGGGTACCCTGTCCTCACACCTCCTGCCCAGGTCACCAATGATCCCTGGTGACCTATTTCAATGGCTTCTTCCCAGCTTCCAGTTGAGGCACTGGCTGCTGACGCCCACCTGTTTCCTCCCTCAAATTCTCTCCTCCTTTGGCTTCACAGCTACTCTCCTAGCGCTCCTCCAACTTCTATGAACATCCTTCCCTACCTCCTTTCTGACTTTCCTAGATCAGTGGCTACACATTAGAAACGTCTGGGGAGGCTAAAATACCAATGGCCAGCCCCACCCTCCAGCAAGTCTCATTCAGTTGGTCTTAGGGAGGCTCAAGCATTCTAAGTGCAGCTGGTTTTGAGAACTGCAACCCCGGATGAAGACTACGCTGTTGGCCTTTCTACTTGTTACGATGGCTTCGAGTTTACAGAAGAGACAAACTAATAGCAGCTTAGATAAGACAGAGGTTTGACAGCTACAGGGAAGTACTGAGGACAGGAGGCAGATTATAAGGTAAAGGAGTAAGTAGGAGGTAAGCCGGGAGCCACAACTGAACACACCATGCTCTTCAGAAGAGTGACAACAAAGAGAGAGGCAATGGGAGGCAGGGAGGGAGGGGGTTGGGTTTCCTTGAATGATTTTCAGTCTACCCCATTAAAGCAAAGTCTTCAGCAACGTGGATGGATGCTTACTTTTTTGGGGGGGGTGTTATAGTTTTCTGGGCAGCTTAAAAACAGCTAGAATAAACCTAGATATAGGGTATGTATGTGTATTTGAAATATAAAATCTTTAAAACTGAATATTTAGCGGAGTATATTTCAGAGGGAAGTGTCTAAGTGAAATAGAAAAAAGAGCATTTGCTTAGCAGGTTGAAAATCAGATCACAAATAGATATTTTCTGTTATATTAGAAAAATGGTATAGCAGGCAGGCAAAATACTGAAAGTGCAATAGAAGAATTACTCACCCAATGACTCAACATGGTCCAATATGAGCAAATGGGCCTCAAAAAAAAAAGAAAAAGACAGAGGTTCGTGTCTCTTGTACGTATGGACTCTAGAAGTCTGGATGAGTTTAGTGGCTGCATCAGGTACTTAGACTCATCCTACCTCATGGCACAAAACAGCTGCTTGAGCTTCACAGCCTTGCTCTAGCCAGCAGGAAGGAGAGAGAAGTGAAAAGCAGTAAAGGTCTGCAGGGACCACTTCCCCTCCCTCCTCACTAGCCATAGCTTAGCAATGGCCACACTCAGCCTCATGGGAGGTTGGGAAGTATAGCCTTTATTCCACATGGTGTGTCCAACTAAAACTTGAGCATCCTGATTCCTGAGGAGGAAGAAAGAGCAGCCCCTCCCATGCTCTCTTCTCTCTCCACACCCCATCATGTGGCAACCCCAGCACCTCTACCCCTGCACCTGACCATTTCCCTCAGCCACACCAGGGGCCCCTCAGATGCCCTTATTTCCAAACCTGAACTCATCTTACCAAGACCCATGAGGCAGCAGGAGTTTTTGAGATTACACACTCGGTTCTAAGACTCGAGTGACCGTGGATATGTGCCTCAGCCACTATAAGCCTTTGTTTCCTTATCTGTAAAATAAGATAAGAAATATATTTTACAGGTTATTGGGAAGATCAAATGGTTGGCTTACATAGAAACACCTGGCATAGTGCCTTGTATACAGTAGGAGCTCAATACATGTTGGTTTCCTTTCTTCTTTCCTCATCTAGAACAACTATTCCCTTTCTCGAACCATGCTGTCCCCCTCCAAAACTGATATATATTTGGCCATTGGGCCCTGAGGACATGACCCGTAGATGTGGCACTGATGTTACATGTCCTTGTCAGGACCGTATATCGGATGGTAGAGGCGGAAGAGCAACAGAGGAAGAAGGAAAAATTATCTCTGCAGAAAAGGAGCTTATTCTCCGATCCAAGCGCTTCTCAGGAGACAGGACAGCTCCTCAAGAACTAATCAACTCTTATGGTTCAGGAATCCTTCCCCCCTATCTGCTCTGTACCACCCCCCTTTACCTCAGGGGAAATCTCTTTCTTCTCCTTCACTCTTTATATTATGGCTAATGGCTACAGGATAAGAGCAGGGGTCCCCAACCTCTGCGCCGTGGACATGTACCGGCCTGTGACCTGTTAGAAACCCGGCCACAGAGCAGGAGGTGAGTGGCGGGCAAGCGAGCGAGTGAAGCTTCATCTGCCGCTCCCCACTGCTCGCATTACTGCCTGAACCATCCCCCTTCCCCCCCCTCACCCCTCACCCTGTCCTTCGAAAAACAGTCTTCCACAAAACTGGTCCCTGGTGCCAAAAAGGTTTAGAGGACAGATGCAATGTTGGCCAAAGTCAAAAGTCTGGTCAGGGACTTCCTGGTAGCGCATGGGTTAAGAATCCACCTGCCAATGCAGGGGACATGGGTTCGATCCCTGGTCCAGGAAGATCCCACATGCCATGGAGCAACTAAGCCCATGCGCCACAACTACTGAGCCTGGGCTCTAGAGCCGGCGAGCCACAACTACTGAAGCCCACACGCCTAGAGCCCATGCTCTGCAACAAGAGAAGCCCCGCAGTGAGGAGCCTGTGCACCGCAACGAAGAGTAGCCCCCGCTCGCTGCAACTAGAGAAAGCCCGTGCACAGCAACAAAGACCCAATGCAGCCAAAAATAAATAAATGTATTAAAAAAAAAAAAAAGTCTGGTCAGCTCCCCAAATCCCTAGTTATGGACTGGCCCAATTCCCCAAGCAGAGACTGATCCTGGACCCTGGCCACAGATCACCCCAGACCCAGTCACAGACTGCTATAGGTTGAACTTTCCTACACCTTTGCTGCTCAGAATGTGGGACCCAGCATCATAGGCATCACCTGGAAGCTTGTTAGAAATGCAGAATCCCAGGCCCACTTGAGCCACACTAAATCAGAATCTGTATTAATACCTTTAGAAAGCAACCCATTTGCAGCAACATAGATGCAACTAGAGATTATCATACTAAGTGAGGTAAGTCAGAAAGAGAAAGACAAATACCATATGATATCACTTATATGCGGAATCTAAAACACAACACAGATGAACATATCTACGAAACAGAAACAGACTCACAGACATAGAGAACAGACTTGTGGTTGCCAAGAGGGAGGAGGATGGGAAAGGGATGGAGTGGGAATTTGGGGTTAGCAGATGCAAACTATTATCTATAGAATGGATAAACAACAAGGTCCTACTGTAGAGCACAGGGAACCATATTCAATATCCTGGGATAAACCATAATGGAAAGGAATATTTTTTTAAAAGAATGTATATATATGTATATATATATATACACATATATATATGAATCATTTTGCTGTGCAGCAGAAATTAACACAACATTGTAAATCAACTATATTTCGATTTTAAGTTTTTTAAAAATGCAACCCAAGTGTTTCTTATGTGTAGGTAGAACGCCAGCATCACCTGAACCCATCTTCCTCCAGGAGAGAAATAATTTGACACATATGGAGGGAGTTTTTCCTCTGCATCTCCCCTTTCCTTCCTGTTGCCTTCCCCAAGAACCCAACATTCACTAGGTAACCCCTAGTGTCCTCAACGGGACTCTAAGCCCCTGTTCTCCCAGTCACAACTTTCTCCATCCACTGAGCCAATGCTCTCCAACAGTCCTGCCTGGCAATGAGCACAGCTGGTGTGGAATCCTTTAATGCTGTATCTTTATTTGAATGATGTATTGCAAATTTATTGGAAGAATTGGAAAGAAAGCATGTAAAACACCTAGAACAGTACTTAAAACATGGAAAACAGCCAGTAGGTCGTAGCTATTATTATTGCCAGCTGTGTGGCCTTGACTATCCCTGGGCACACCACAGCCTTAGTTTTATCTCTAGCACTCAACAAACATGCCAACATAGAACAGGTCTTATAGTGTGAGTCCAACCTGATTCTCAACTCAATGGTAGGAGAGAGGATCAAATCCAGGATTGGCCAATGAAGAGAGGCAAGTACAGACAGGGTTATGAGCCTAGATATAAGGTCAGGTAAACCCAGGACATGTCTGAGGAATGAGGAGGAGGCCAGCTTGGCAGGAGCAGGAGACATGCAGAGGAGAAATGGATGATACAGACAGAAGGACGCCAGTGGCCAGTGATGGACCTTGAAGGCCAAACTAAGAAGTTTGGGTTTATGCTGAAGGTAATAGGGAACGACTGGAAGTTTTAGATCAGGAAGTAGAAGAGTGGCACAAAGTGCAGGAAGAGACTAATCTAGGGCAGTCTGTGATGGTAAAGAGGGGGCAATGGATTCAAGAGATTGCTGTAGAATGCAGAGGACTTGCTGACCAATAGGGTGTGAGAAGGAGGAAGATGGAGGAGCAATTTGACAATGATTATGGTGATATCAGTGACTGACAAGGCAGCCCAGAAATGGAAATGTTTCCAAGTGGAAAGTGATGCCCTGAAACTCCATTCCTTCATCCAAACAGTATTTCTTGAGTACCTATGCTACACACTGCATGGGGCTCTGAGTATATGATGGTGTGCCAAACTGACAGTTCCTGTCCTCCTGGGAGATACAGCCTGGGGACAGCATGACGCTGAGATGCCTATGGGGCATCCAGCTACAGATGTCCAGGAGGCAATTCAGAGAGGAGTCAGGGCTGGAAAAGGTTTTAAAGTCATTTTCCCAACTGCCCTGGACATATATATTTCAGAAAGCATCCAGAGCTGGAGAAATCATCAGGAGTTTTCTTCAAGGCTCAGACCCTGCATTTCTCATGATACCCAGTCAAAGCCACCGCAGTATCCAGTTTCCCTCTGCAGGGCCCTGCTTCAAGGTGAGCATGGCAGAGGCAGCTCCCTTGGAGATGGATACCTGCCCCAATGGACAGGGGCTCCAGCCTCTTGATTACCTGCTAATGGGGTGTCTCATGATTGTAGTCATCTGATTAGGGATTCATGCTCTCGACAGAACTGAGCAGAGACACAGGCCATAGAATCTGGGCCAGGTAGAGTCATCTTAGGTATATTGTGGTGTAGGTGAGATCGTTCTTCAGCACTGCCTCACCTTTACCCCCACAATGCCCTCCTCCCACTGTACATTCTGTTCCCTGAATGTACGTCTCCAGAATCCCCAATGTGCCAGCTGGTCCACATTCTCCACCCTCCTAAACTCAGACTATCTCCCTCTCTACAACCCCTCTAGCCCCTGCCTTTCAGCCTCCCAGACTCCCCATTCTCACTCCTGGCCCCTGCAAGCCCAATCAAGTGAACAAATCCACAGTTAATTAAATACTGAGCATTTAGTGTGGGGATGTATCACTTGGAAGTAAACTGCATGAATGATACTATGGAATTATATTTTGACGTGTTCTACTTGTGTAGGTACAACTTAACATTCGCTGTGTCTTTTCTGTGGATAATGGATACTTATATCTCTTTTATAGAATTCAGAGGCCAATATAACTAGTATAAATGATATAGACGTTTAAGGCTGTATTCCTCTATCAGTGACATAGGATAGTTAGAACTACAATCTCCTGGCATTCATTCCTTGGAAAAGAAAGCAGTCCCTAGGTAACATAGCACTCCAGTGTAGAAAGATGATCTTTTCTGTTGCCATCTGCTCTATGATGCACATTCCAGGAATACACCATGGGAGGGACTCCCTTTCCTTCAAAACCTACTCCTCCAGTGATTTTGTCAGTCTCGATCAAAAGCCTGAAAAAAAAATGCACTTTCTTTGACTCTGTAATTCTACCTCCAGAAACTTATTTTAAGGCAAATGTATGTGCAAGGAGGTTTGTGGAGCACTGTTTAAAATAGCTACACAGAAAAATGGAAAGAACCTAGGTATAATATATACACAGTGAGATGCAATGCAAGATATTTACCTAATGTCTCTCAGCCCAAATCCACCCTTCCACATTCTGCTCTGCTGCTGGGCCCAAGACTCTGCATACTCCACTTCCCAGACTCCAGGACCAGCTGGCTTCCTGTTAGGTTCCGGCAATGGGAGGAACTCAAGGAAGACTGGAAGGCAGGGGGAGAAGAGAAGGGACTGAGCTCCTGTTTCTCCCTTTCCTGCCAGCACAACTCCAGCAGCAGCAGCAGCTGGCTCCAATCTCCGCTTTCTTTCTGCACTCCCAAACCCAGCCTCCTCAGACTCCTCCAAGGTACCAGCAGCAGCTGGTGACACCCCTCCTTCCAAGGTCTGAGTGCCCCAGAACCCTCGCTCAGAGTTCCTAGGTTCTAGTTTCTCCACATCTTTTCTTTTGTTCCTCTAGCCCTCACCTCAGGGTGGTACCTGCTTCCTGCAGTTATTATCTTGATCTCTGTTTTTCCTTCTTGCTCTGTCAGCTCCCCAACACCTATGTAGCCAATTGCCTGTATTAAATTCCCTCTGTTTGAAATACCTTATGTGGTATCCGATTTCCTAACTGGATCCTGGCTAATACAGATGCCATTTCACACCCATCAGATGGGGAAAAAATTATAAATGTAACAATACCAAGGGTTAGTTAGGATTTAAAGCAACAGGAAATTTTATATATTGCTGATAGCACTGTAAATTAATATAACCATTTTAGAGAGCAGTTTGGCAGGCAATATCTAGTAAAGTTAAAGATATATTCACCCTTCAACCCTGCAATTCTGATTCTGGGTATGAACTCTAAAGAAATTCTTATGGATTTCACAAGAAGATATCATCATTCTTTATCTTTACTATCAGTAGAAAATGGATAAGTCGGACTTCTCTGGTGGCACAGTGGTTAAGAATCTGCCTGCCAATACAGGAGACACAGGTTTGAGCCCTGGTCCAGGAAGATCCCACATGCCGTGCAGCAACTAAGCCCATGCGCCACAACTACTGAGCCTGCGCTCTAGAGCCTGTGAGCCACAACTGCTGAAGCCCGTGTGCCTAGAGGCCATGCTCCACAACACGAGAAGCCACAGCAATGAGAAGCCCATGCACTGCAACAAAGAGTAGCCCCCGCTTGCTGCAACTAGAGAAAGCCTGTGTGCAGCAATGAAGACCCAACACAGCCAAAAATAAATTTATAAAAAAAAAAAAGATAGAAAGTGGATAAGTCTATTGTGGTATACCCATAATGGAATACTAGACAGCAGTTAAAATGAATAAATGAAAGTTACATATAGCAACATGGGTAAAATCTAGAAGCATCATTTTGAGTGAAGAAAGCAACCTGAAAACAGATGCATATAGTAGGATATCATTTTATATATATATATAAAGTTTTAAAGCCTATATATTGCTAATGGGTACATTTGTGTATAGTAATGAGAATATTTTCATGCATGAGAAATAAGAAGCACTAATTCTAGAATCATGGTTACTCAAGGGCAGAAAAGCAAATGGAATCAGGAAAAGAAATACAGAGACCTTTGTCATTATCTCTTAAGCCATGGTGGTAGGTACCATTAAAACGGGAGTCCAGAAGCAGAGGCTAAAGAGGGGGATAGAGACTGTGTTTAGGAGGAGGGAGGAAGTAGGAGCCAATGAGCATATCATGCATCTACATTCATTAAAATGATTATGCAAGAATATAATTTATCAACTTGAAGAGCTGTTAAGGACATATTAAGTAAAAAACTGAGGACATATGGAGTACAAAATACTATGTATTTCATTATCCCCTTTTATAAGATACAATATATATGTGTGTATGAGGGGAAACAGCTGGAAAAGAATATACCAAAATGGTAACGTGGGGACTTCCCTGGTGGTGCAGTGGTTAAGACTCTACGTTCCCAATGCAGGGGGCCCAGGTTTGATCCCTGGTCCGGGAACTAGATCCCACGTGCATGCTGCAATTAGGAATTCACATGCCACAACTAAGGAGCCAGAGAGCTGCAACTAAGGAGCCCACCTGTCACAACTAAGACCCAGCGCAACCAAATAAATATATTTTTTTTTTAAATGGTAAGGTGCTTACCCCTGGGTAGGAAGATTATAGATGACTTTTATTTATCTGTATTTTCTATTGTTTCTAAAACAAATATGAACTTCTTATACAATACATTCTTAAAGTTTTTTTTTTTACTTACTCCTACAGAAAACCCTCCCTTATCCATTGCTGTGATTGCAACATCCCACTGTGGGGTTTCCTAAAGCTTGGAATGTAAGATGATTTTAGGTGGTCAATGCAGATTAAGCATTTCTTATTCTCATAAGTATATGTTTACTTTAACATACATTGCAAAAATAAATTAGTTTCAACTAATGGTGCTGAAACAACCAGGCACTCACATAAAAAAATAAATAAATCTAGACACAGATTTTATACCCTTCACAAAAATTAACTCAAAATGGATCACAGACCTAAATGTGAAATGCAAAACTATGAAACTCTTAGAAGATAACGCAGGAGAAAAATAAATTAGCACATCAAACCCATGATTCAGTTGATACTCAAATTTTTTAAAATGGGATTCCTGCAGTGCATGGGGGTAAGGATTATCTTTTCAATAAATGGTGCTGGGTCTGCAGGATAGCTATATGGAGAAAATGTAATTTAGACCCTACCTCACTATACACAAAATCAATTCCAGGTAGCCTAAATGTTAAAGATAAACAATAAAGCTCCTAGGTCAAACATGGGAGAATCTCTTGGTGACTTTGGGGTGCAAAGATTTCTTAAACAGAATAAAAAACTACCAATCATATAGGAAAAGACTGAAAAACCAGACTGCTTTAAAATTAGGAACTTCTGTTTATCAAAGCACACCATTGAGAGAAAGAAGAAAAAAAAAACAAAGAGTAGAAGATGGCAATATTTATAATCAGCATTAGACTTGCTTCCAGAAGATATAAAGAAGCCGTACAAACCAATCATTAAAAGACAGACCACACAATTGACAAATGAGCAAAAGACTCAAACAGGCACTTCACAGAGGATGCCCAATTAGCTCACAAACATAAGACAAATGAGCAGTACTTGTGGAGAACTGGCAGTATTCTTTCTTCTTTTTCTTTTTATGGTTAAATGATATTTTTATTGTGTTCTCTTTCTTAATCTGAGAGGTAATTAGATGGGTCCATTCACTCTTAGTTTCCTGATTTCCTATTCTTGAAGCTGCACACTTAAGATTTGTGTACTCTTCTGTGTATACATTATGCATCAATAAAAAGATGACTTAAAAAAAGAAATTTGGGTAAAAAAATAAATAACATTTTCGGTCTTGCGTTGATCTAAAGAAAGTTTAGAAATGTAATACTGCATTACATAACTTTCAAATAGAAACAATAGAAAGATAAACCAAAAAAATAAATAAAATTGATTACCTTTGGAGGGAAGGGTAAGAGCAAGAGGAAGGAAATAGAAATAAACATTAGACTTCTCTGCAATGAAACCGCTCTTTTTTTTTAACAATCTTCATTCATAATCATGTAAATAGCATGATTTTAAATATAATTTTTAAATAAATTAATTTCTAAGAAATATAAATCAGTTTAATAATGAAGGTAGCACATAGATGCAGCAAAAATTATGATGGTGTCAACCTGAATTACTGAATTCATGCTGTATGAAAGTAGGATTTCCATATGATTGGGCATGCTGCCACTGCCCTTGTTACAACCAGGGCAAACATTGCTAATTTATCATAGATCTTTCTCACGGATCCTAGATTTCACCTCAGAATCCGACTCAACACAGCACTCCAGGAATAAACTAGTGGTTACCAGTAGGAGAAGGAAGATGGAAGGGACAAGACAAGGGTAGGTGATTAAGAGGTACAAACTACTATGTATAAAATAAAAAGACTAGGGACTTCCCTGACAGTCCAGTGGTTAGGACTCCACGCTTCCACTGCAGGGGGCACAGGTTCGATCCCTGGCTGGAGAACGAAGATCCCGCATGCCACATGGCAAGGCCAAATAAATAAATAAACTACAAGGATATATTGTACAGCACAGGGAATATAGCCAATATTTTATAATGACTATAAATGGACTATAACTTCTAAAAGTTGCAAATCACTAAGTTGTACGTTTGAAACTTATATAATACTGTACATCAACTATACCTTAAAAAAAACAAAACAAAAAAACAGTACTCTAGGCAGCACTGACACAGGAATTAAAACATGTTTGCCATCCCTATCCTATCACAGTAGGTCTCAAAGAACCAGATAGAAGCGGTCACAAACTCACCCAGGTCTCCTAACCCCTCATTTCACTCATGGGAAGACTAAGGCTCAGAGAGAAGCGGCTTTCCCAAGGACACACCAGAAGTTTAATTTTCACTCTGCTACACCACTACCAGCCTTAACATTCCAGCCTAAAGAATGGGCCCCCGCACACCTGGGCAGAGGAGGCAGACAGAAGCAGTCAGCTGTGATGAGCTCTTCAAGGACTCCCAGGTAGGAACACCAGAGCTCACCCTTGTAACGAGCCTCCTTCTGCATGCAGAGCTCTCCCCTTCCCTTAATAACCAGGCCACTCTCTTCCCTAACCACCATCACAGAGACTGCAGGGCTTTGCTGAGTCATACTGGGGATTCTGCCATTTCCCTGCTCAGAAATTGTCCGTGACTCCCTATTTCCTCAGTCCTAACTCCTTTACCTGGCATTCCAAATGGTTTGTGATCAGACCCCAAGCTGCCTCTTTTTCTTCCTCTCAGCTTACTACCCCCCATGAACTCCAGTGCAATCTCACTTCCAGATCTTCGTCCATGATGTTCCAACTACCTTGTGCTTTCATTGAGTCCCAGAGAGTGAAACTAGGACACCTTTAAAGTCTTCCTTCCAGGCTCTGGGATGAAGCCAAGCCATAGGGTGTGGTCAAGAGGCTCCAGCTGGAAGGAAAAAGGACTCCTGAGGCTGGAGCCAGGTCAAAGGGTGGACACGTTCTCTGGGGCTTTCTCAACCTTCTTTAGACAAAGGACCTTGAGAATTTGAATAAAACTATGGCCCTCATTCCTAGTTAAACACACAACATTTTTCACTTAGGGTCAATGGGCAGGGGAACAACAAATGTTGCTGCAGTTTTCATGGCTGTGTAACAAATCACCTAAAAATTTAGTCACGTAAAACAACCACCATTTTATTCTGCTCCCAAATTTGTGCTTCAGAAGTTTGGGCAGGGCATCACTTCCACCAGACTCTACCCATCAAAGCAGTCCCAAGCCAGCCCAGATTCAAGAGGAAAGGAATTAGCCTCCGCCTCCTGGTGGGATGTGACCCACCGTGCACAAGTTTATGCAATGGGAGCTTTGTCCTGGCCATCTCCGCAATGATCAATCTGCCACTCGAAGCCCCTGCTCACATGCAAAATGGGGTCACATCAACCAGGCTGCTTCATCGAGCAGCCTGGTGAGAACAATGCTTAACATTCATCTAAGTCACTTTTTCAACAGGCTTCCTCATGCTCCACGGTTCGCCCTTTCTGCCTGGGGAAAAGCTGCAGCAGCTGCACCGCACACCTCAAGGGCCACCCTCAGGAAGTGCCCTCAGTAACAATGCTTTCCTGGCAGCTCAGGACCTCACGGACTAATAAAAAAAAATACGTGTTCACCCAGCTTTCTTCTGCAGTCAGGTGGCCTCATCTGGGGCAAAGGTAAATATGATGAGACACCGAGAATCAAAGTGAAAAACGTTCAACCAAAAGATGTCATTGAGAGAGAGGATGTAAATTGGTACAACCTTTCCAAAGGGCAGCTTGGCCATATGTATCAAAATGTAAAATGTGTGGTACTCTTTGACCCAGCACTCCCACTTCTAGAATTTAGCCCAAGGAGATAACAGCCCAAATGCAAGAAAACAAAGACATAAGCACTACACGGGCAGGTACACAGCGTGTTGTTTATAACAGTGAAAACTTGGAAACAACCTTCACGCCCCCGTGTCACTTACACATGAGGCAAATAAATTGCAGTTCATTAGTATTAATATTCAAAGAATGAAGTATATCTCTATGGAGTGATAAGGAAAAATCTCCAAGACATACAGTTAAGTGGAGGAAAAAACTATTTGAACCACACATATCATAAATCATATTTATAGAAAACTACGTGTGCTTCAGCCCAGAGAGAGATGGCTGGAACAAGGTCCCCTGGGTTGTAGCATTTGGTGTGAATTTTGCTTTCTTCTGTATTGTTAAAATGTTTAATAATGAGGAGGAGGCTTATATTACACTTACTATGGCTGTGAACTGCGGTAAACCCCTTACTGATGTTAACTCACCTTATCCTCACAACAATGCTGTGAAGTGTATATTGCTATTATCTCCATCTTAGAAGACAGGGATACTGAGGCACATAGAGGGCAACGGCTCACCCCCAGTCCCATAGCCAGTAAACGACAAAGACGGGAGCCAAACCCAGGCAGTCAGCCTCAGAATCTGTGTGCTGTCATTAAGCTATCCTGCCTCTCTCCAGCGATTTGATAAAGCATATTTACCAAAACAGTAAAGACTTTTTTTAAAAGTCACCAAATTGGCCTTAAGAATCTTTACGTTTCTGGAAGGAGCTTCCATGGGTCTTTGCAGGGGATTTTCCTGCCCTTTTATCCCACTGGATGTACAGACAGAAATCCTCCTGGGAGAAGTCCAAGGGATGTGACAAGGTCTGCCCCAGGGAGCCCCATAGTGCAAACGGGAAATTAAGGAGACCCAACGGGAGGCTTGTCCTCTTGGGCTGGGGTGTGGGGTCCTTCAAGTCTGTGGCTGTTCAAAGGCCAAGAAAGAGACCCCTGGAGCCTGCAGACCCAAGCTGCAGCTCCTGACCTGAGGCTCCATTCAAGGATGGAAAAATGTGTTATGATAAATATCTGTTTCAAATGAGACCCCAGTGGCTAGAACGTGAGATCCAGCAGATAGTGGCATCAAAGGATGATCACGAGAAGAGATGATGGGCAGTACAAAAGGATGCAGGGGGCCCAGCCAGAGTCCACACTTGGACTCTGGGCATGCCTGCAGGAGGGCAAGGCAGGCCCACCAGGAACTGCGGCATGAGGATGAAAGGAACATCTGGGGAAAACTCATCCTAAGGAAAGGGAGAATTGCAGCCCAGAGCTTGGTCCAAAGACGAAGGTAGAGGCGATTCTGAGGACAGCTCTTCTATGTCACCTGGTTCCCCAGCACATCCCTACAGTCTCAGGCCCTAGGACCTAGGACACAAGGTGCCTCCATAAACACAAGTGGGAGTTTGAGAGGCCATTCCTCTCCCACCTCCCTGGATCCCTGCCAGCAACCGAGTCAGCAGCAGTCCCCGGGGGGGCCCCCATGCACAGTGAAATGAGAGCTGCAGTCCCTTCAGCCCAAGGGATACAGCTGGCACTTTGCACTTCTATAGGGACAGGAGAGAAGCGGTAGACACTGGTGGTTGTCAAAGGCACATGAGGCATCCTTGGGATGCCCAGAACAACTTGGGAAGGGATTAAAGTTCTCAGGACTTGCCTCAGAGCAGTTAGGAGTTAAGTTACCCGAGGAGAGCATGCAGTGTGAGAAGGAGAGGTTCAAGAGCAAATCCACAGACAGACAGGAGAGAAAGAGGGCGTGCAAGGAGATCCAATGTGCGATCCTCTGTGTCCTGGGGCTGCCCTCATGGGGAGGGGGATGGGTTCTTCCCACCTCATCATCCCCACTGCCACCCCAGGCCCCTCCTCATTCTCACACTCAAGAGCCCCTCTCCCCAGCTAGCTTTCAGTGCCCCCATCCACACCACTTAGGAACCCTGGTCTGTGTCTTCCTTCCATCAGAAGTCCTCAAGAATCAGGTAAGGGGACTTCCCTGGTGGTGCAGTGGTTAAGAATCTGCCTGTCAAGGCAGGGGACATGGGTTCAAGCCCTGGTCTGGGATAGATCCCACATGTCATGGAGCAACTAAGCCAGTGCGCCACGACTACTGACCCTGCACTCTAGAGCCCGCGTGCCACAACTACTGAGCCCGTGTGCCACAACTACTGAAGCCCACACTCTTAGAGCCAGTGCTCCGCAACAAGAGAAGCCACCACAATGAGAAGCCTGTGCACCCCACGAAGAGTAGCCCCCACTCGCCGCAACTAGAGAAAGCCCGCACACAGCAACAAAGATCCAACGTAGCCAAAAATAAATAAATAAATTTATTTTAAGAAAAAAGAATCAGGTAGGGCTACTAGGCTGGAGGCAGAAGGGATCTTACTCTGGAAACTTTCTTTTTAAAGCAAAGCAAGAAACAAATGGCTCTGCAGTCCACAGGGATCACCTAGGGTTGGAAATTTAAAATGCATTAAGGTTGAGCGACCTATAAACATGTCATAACACGCTCTGCAAGCTGCTGCCTCCGTGACTTGCGGGCACGGGAGCCCCAACAGGCACAGGCAGGCATGTTCCGTGCCCATCCCTGGAACACATTCTTTCACGTCTGTGCTCATATGTGCATGCACTCTCCCTACTCTCCACACACAACTCTGTGCACACGGTCCCCCAAATAGAGGTGCATTCACAGAGCCTGCACACGCACTCCTATAGGAAGAGAAGTGCCACTACATCCAGCCCCGCCCTTGTGCATACTCACACCTGCTGCATCCACACATACACACAGATTTGCATGCTAGTCACCCCACAACCTGCACATACCTTCACCCTGCATATACACGGATGCACACGCTCACTCACACCCGCCCCACCCACATATAAGGATGTGTGTGTACATTCACATACACTCATCCAAAATATAGACATTAATATGCATACACAGTCATCCCACACCAAATGTATGCATTCGCTTTACTCAAAGATGTGCACAAACACGAATGCTCACCCGCACACACGGAGCGTGTATACAAACTGTCCACTGAGATGCAACACAATCACATAAACATTCAGCATTCCCACAGACTCCAATAGCCATCTGGGTAAACACCCAGCCTGGACTCTTGATTTATTTTAGCTTTCTTTTCTTTGGAAATGATGCCACCATTTGCCCAGTGGCTATTCTGAAAGCCTGAGCATCACCCTTGATTCCACCACCTTCCTCGCCCTCCACATCCAGACCATCCTTAAAGCCAATCACTCCTCTCATCTCTGAAGCCATCGTTCCACTCCATGGCGCCGTCTCTCATCTGCACCACTGCTACAGCCCCCTCCCCAGCGTCCTCATTTCTCCTGTAGCCACCTACAATTCACCCTCTACGTGGCAGCCTGGAGCAAAAGACCTTTCAGTGGCTTCCACGGCACTCTAACTAAAAGGCAGACTCTTTACCCAAGCCCACAAGTGGATGTGATCAGACCTCTGTCTCTCAGGCCCTGACCTCATCTCACACCTCCCCTCCCCTCTCTCAACCACCTCGGCCTCCTTTCATGGTCTCGAGCAGGCCAAACCCTTCCTCCCTCGGAACCTTTTCGTATACTGCTCCCTCTG
>NW_006780610.1:6477668-6485307 GCF_000442215.2 Lipotes vexillifer | reverse complement strand
TCTTTCCCTGACTTTTCCTATGGCCACACACATCCTCTAGGTCTCTACTGTAATGTCACCTCCTCCAGTAAGGACTCCCCTGATTTTCTAATCTAAACAGGATGCTCCCCATCATTTCATTTTTTTTTGAAGTATAATTCATTTACAATATTGTGCCAATCTCTGCTGTACAGCAAAGTGACTCAGTTTTACACGTATATAAATTCTTTTTTTAATATTCTTTTCCATTATTGTTTATCCCAGGAGATTGGATATAGTTCCCTGTGCTCTACAGTAGGACCTTGTTGTTCATCCATTCTAAATGTAATAGCTTGCATCTACCAACCCCAAACTCCCAGTCCTTCCCTCTCCATCTCCCCCCTCCCCCTCCCCCTTGGCAACCACAAGTCTGTTCTCTATGTCTGCGAGTCTGTTTCTGTTTGGTAGATAGGTTCATTTGTGCCATATTTTAGATTCCACATATAAGTGATATCATATGGTATGTCTTTCTCTTTCTGACTTACTTTGCTTAGTATGATAATCTCTAGGTCCATCCGTGTTGCTGTAAATGGTATTATTTTATTCTTTTTAATGGCTGAGTAATATTCCATTGTGTATGTATACCACATCTTCTTTGTCCATTCATCTGTTGATGGACATTTAGGTTGTTTCCATGTCTTGGCTATCGTGAATAGTGCTGCTATGAACATAGGGGTGCATGTATCATTTTGAATTATAGTTTTGTCTGGGTATAGGCCCAGGAGTGGGATTGCTGGATCATATTCCCCATCATTTAAATCCACTGTATCTTGTTTCCTGCATAGTACTTACCATAAACAATTTCTTTATGTTCATGTCTGCCTTTCCCCCTAAGCCTGCACTGTCCAATAGAATAGTCACATGTGGCTAATTAACTAAAATTCAATAAAACCAAAAATTCAGTTCCTCTGTCAAATTAGCCACATTTCGAGCTCTCAGTAGCCACATGTGGCTACTGGCTACTCTACTGCACAGAGTGAACATTTCCATCATCACAGAAAATTCTAGACTGCAGCTTGGAGAGAGCAGGGCAATGTCTCCTCTACTCTGTGATCACCATGGTGTCTGGCATATGGTAGGGGCTCAGGGAATATTTATTGAATGAATTCACACATGTGTACACAATCCTAAAAAAGAGATACCCCGTCCACATATCAAAGACCCCATTCAAATGCCACCTCTTTCTTGAAGTCTTCTCACCATCCTTCCCTTCCCCTTTCTCCCAGCCATGGTGCATATATCTCAGTCACAGATGGGTCCTTATTGGGCACAGACCTGAGTTTGCTGCAGACCCTTTTACCCCTCACTGGCTGTGAGATGAGACCAGAAGAGGAATGGTCCAAGCTGTATCCTCATCAAGAACCCCCTCCATTCACCTCTTTAAAGGCAGCAGAGCAATTGAATTAAAAGCACAAGCACTGGACACAGGCAACCCTGGTTCACACCCAGCTCTGCCTCTTACTAGTCATGACTCTGGGTATCTTGCTGAACCTCTTTGAGCCTCAATTTCCTCATCTGTAAAATGTGCGTAATAATGCAAACTTCACTGCTATTAAAAGTAAAAGAAATAGGGCTCCCCTGGTGGCGCAGTGGTTGAGAGTCCGCCTGCCAATGCAGAGGACACGGGTTCGTGCCCCAGTTCAGGAAGATCCCACGTGCCGCGGAGCGGCTGGGCCCGTGAGCCATGGCCGCTGGGCCTGTGCATCCGGAGCCTGTGCTCCGCAACGGGAGAGGCCACAACGGTGAGAGGCCTGCGTACCGCAAAAAAAAAAAAAAAAAAAAGTAAAAGAAATAATGCACGTCGAAGATGTTGCAACATTCCCTTGGAGGAGGGCGTTGCCTACCTTAGCAGAAGTAGGATTCATTTACATCCCGCCAGCCCTAAACCAAGTCTTGTGTGGAAACCTCAGTTTCTTCCTAATTTATTCCAGAGATATCTGAAATTCTTGATAGATGGCTGCTCCAGATCACTGCCCAGATGGCCTAATGATTAATGAGGCTCTGATCCTGGCCCAGTGGCTGCAAGTCTGGAGCAAAACAGTCAACGGCTATACCTCAGTAATTAGTTTACATGCTATTAAAACACAAGTATTCATACCAACATTTTGTTAAAAGCAAGCTACAGTTACCACTGAGCCCCAGCCATGTTCCTTGGAGGTCATTCTACCCAAGACGGGGTGAGGTCCATGGCTGAGCCTCCTTGGTCCTTCTGGCTTGAGTCTCTCCAGGCAGGATGTTGGGGGACCAAGGCCCTGGCCAAAATAAATGATCAGAACGGAAGGAGCAGGCCCCCGGAGGAAGCAGCTGGCTCAGGAGGATAAAGGAGGGGCGATTATAGGGACTTTAACCCTCCATGACTTGGCTATTGTGAACAGTGCTGCTATACGGAAAATACAGTATGTGCAGTGAAAAAGTCGTGGCATCTGGCGCTAAACTGCCTGGGTCCAATCCCAGGCTGTTCCTCACTGGTTGGGTGACCTTGACCAAGTTACTTGTCCTCTCTATGCCCTTGTCTGTGTAGCAGGGAAAACTGTAGTACCTACTTCAATGGGTTTTTGCGGGGATTGAATTAGTTAATATTATAAAATGCTTGGAATAAAGCCTGGCACCTGTTAAGTTCTGTACATAAATTGGGGAAGAGAGTTGAGGTGCACTAAGAATTGGGTCTGGGGACTCTCCCTCCACCTTTGCCCTCTCTTCTTCCTTATGTCACCTTACAAAACCTTCTACCCACTTTCTGCAAAGTCCTCTGCACCCAACCATCCCACACCCCAAGTCTAGGCAGATTCCATCAGAGACCCCGAGTGGCTCTGAAGGAAATACAAGCGACTGAAATGGGGAAAGAGGCTCAGACACCCATCCTTCTTGTCATCCAGGGTGCAGGAATTAAAAGCACAACGAGGGCTCTCAGAGTCTCACAGTGGGCCGAGATGTGCTCAGGCCGAGATGCGCTCAGAACGCTTCTGAATGAGTGCAGCTTTGTTCACTTGGAAATCTTAATGCAGCATATAATTCTCTGCGCAGGCCTCAGGTGTCCATGATTCGGGTTTTTAAACTACTGAAATAACACTGGTACAGTAAGCAAAACTGCCTGCATTTCAGTACAACAGTACAGAGTACCAGAACACCAGAATATTACATTTTAAAAACTCTTAGAATCCCCTTATCACGCCCAGATTTCATGGTCAAGAGCTGTTTCAGAAGAGAATACGTGGCCTGTCCACTGAGGCAGCCTCTCCATGTTGCAAAGCCTAGGGCCGGGGGTGGGGGGTCTGGGAGGAGGGAGAAAGGAGGAAGAGAAGAAATCATTGAAGAAGACAGGTGGGCATCAGGCCTGTGAAAGGCAGTATAACCGCCCCTAAAGATGTCCACATTTTAGTCCTTGGGATTTGTGAAGGTTACCTTACAAGACAAAAGAGACTTTGCAGGTGTGATTATGTTAAGGCTCTTGCAGTGGCGAGATTATCCTGGATTTTCTGGGTGGGCCCAAAGTAATCACAGGATCCTTATTCTTATAAGGAGGCAGGAGAGTCAGAGGCAGAGAAAAAGAGAAGATGGTGATGACAGAAGCAGCGGTTGGAGTGATGTAAGGCCACAAGCCAAGGAATGTGGAAGGCCTGTGAAAGCTAGAAAAGGCAAGGAAACAGATTCCCCCCTCACCAGAGTCTCCAGAAGGAACACAGCCCACTCGCCCATTTTACACTTCTGACCTCTAGGACGGTAAGGTAATATATTTGTTGTTGTCTTAAGCCACACTCCTGGACAAAGCCCACTCTCCTGGAGCTTCTCAGGCTAGTGAAAAGAGACAGATAATAAGTGAGTAAACAGACAGGATCATTTCCAATAGTTAAAAGTACATGAAGAGGGCTTCCCTGGTGGCGCAGTGGTTGAGAGTCCGCCTGCCGATGCAGGGAACGCAGGTTCGTGCCCCGGTCCGGGAAGATCCCACATGCCGCGGAGCGGCGGGGCCCGTGAGCCATGGCCGCTGAGCCTGCGTGTCCGGAGCCTGTGCTCCGCAACGGGAGAGGCTACGGCAGTGAGAGGCCCGCGTACCGCAAAAAAAAAAAAAGTACATGAAGAAAATAAGAAAGGTGACATGATAGAAAGTTACTAGTTACAGAAAGGGGCTACCTCAGATTGTGTGGTCAGGGAAAACCACTTGGAGGTGGCTAGAATGACCAAGAGCTATAGCCAAGTAAAGATCTGAGAGGAGAGCATCTCAAACTATATGATTAGCCTTTGCTCTGTAACAAACCACCCCGAAACGTAATGGCATAACAAAACCATCATGTATTTGCTCCCAGTTTTGCAATTTCAGCAGAGCTCAGGGAGAATGGTTCATCTCTGTTTCATGCAGCATCAGTTGAGATGACCCCCCTGGGGCTGGAGGGTGTACTTCCAATATGGCTCACCCATATGCTCCAGCAAGTTGGGAGGCAGACAAGTCTCCGAGGCTCTTCCACATCTGCTAGCCTCTCTCTATATTCCCGATAATGGAGCTATTAAGAACTGGGGGCCTCAGATGCCAGGCGGAATAGTTTGTACCATGCCCCAAAGGGCTGCATGATGTGGTCTCTGATGTGTCACAGACACACAGTGGGCAGTTTGCCACCCCTGCTGCTTTTCTAGAACTCAGATTGTAGGAGGAGCTTCCTGTGTGCCAGGCACTGTTCTAAACTTTCTACCCAGATGTGTTATCTCACTATATCCTCACAACAGCCTTATGAAAGAGGTCTTATTACAGACGGGGGACACTGAGGCCCAGGGACACTGAGGCCCAGAGTCACAAAGCTAGAAATGGGCAGATCTAGCATTTGAACCCAGGTAGGTTGATTCCAGGGACCACTACCCTAGACTGCCACATAGCCATCATTTGAAATCCCCAAATTTAAGGATGGCAGGAGACCCTGCAACCTTCCCTCTTATGGGGAGAGGCACAGGAGATGCAACAGACCTTTCTGGAGAGGGGCACGGACCAAGGCGGCATGATGTTTCAGGAAAAGAACCAGCTTGGAATAATGTACACATACTACTATATATAAAATAGATAAAAACAAGGACCTACTGCATAGCACAGGGAACTCTACTCAATATTTTGTAATAACCTATATGGGAAAAGAATCTGAAAAAGAGCTCTTTTATATATATGTGTGTGTGTGTGTGTGTGTGTATCTGAATCACTTTGCTGTACAACTGAAACTAACATGACGTTGTAAATCAACTACACTTCAATTAAAAATAAAAAAGTAAAAGAACCAGCTTGAGAGTCAGATCAGCTTGCGACCAAGGCCTGACTACCACTTCCTAAGGGACCACAGGGAAGAAACTTAGATCCATTTAGCCTCAGCTTCCATTCAATAACGGAGATCCTCATTCATTCACTCATTCATTCATTCAGCAAATAGGTACTGAGCACCTTTTATGTGCCAGGAACTGTGCCATGAGTGACACACACACTGTCCCTTGTCCTCATGAATCTGACATTCTAGCTAGGAAGACAGATGAGAAAACAGATGAACACACAAAATAGATTTAAGCCCTAATGAGAGCCATGAAGGAAATTAACAAGGAGCTGAGGGCAAAGAGCAGAGGAGGGCACCTCTTTGGGATGAGAATGGTCACCCTGAGGATAAGAAGGAGCCGGCCACACAGAGAGGAGGTGCGAGAGCACCCAGGCAGAACCCCAGGAAGTTTGGGAAGCAGAGGAGCCCAGCAAGGCTAGCGCACAATGAATGAAGGGATCATAGTGGAAGATGCTCGTCACTCTTCTGGGCTTGTCATGAGCTTGGAAAAGGATCCTGCTCGGAAGGCAGTAGGCATGACGCCTTCAGTAGGCATGCGGTAGACACTTAATAAACGTGAATCCTCTTTCCTCCCTGCGAGAGCTGGGTGCTCTGGATCCAGAGAGAGGCTCCTTCTCGGCCAGGAGCTGGGGTCAAAACTTCCAGTCACCTTCAGCCACGAATCCCTGATGGCTGCTCGAGGTCCCCAAGCTCCACACCTGTTTGCCACCATCCAAGTGCACATTTTCTCCCTTTGTCTAATTATTCCTAATTGGAAGAAAAATTGTTTGGAAAATCAGCTGGCATCTCCTCAGCTCCGGTGTCCTAGCAACCCAGCTCTCGAGGATGACACTGGGAGAGGAGGCGCTTTGTCGCCTCCGCACTGCAGGAAGCGCCAAGGAAGGGCGAGCGCCACAGCGACGCCCCCAGACTGGCGGCTCCCCCCCCCGCCCCTCCCAGCCGCACCCCATCCCCACGCGCGCACACACCCGCCCACATCCGCGCGCTCACTCCACTGAGGCCACCCGCGCTGTCCCTGCCTGAAACGTCACCTCAGCCTCTCTGGAAAGCAGAAGGTGTCTCAGAAATAGATTTCTAATTTTCCAGCCACATGCTCGGCTGAAAGATATTCTGGAGTCTATAATTACTTTTTAGGCACTTAACTAGAGTCTAGTTTCTAGGGCAACCTGATGCATCTCTTAATGTGTTTATGGATACATCGCACCTTCAGGCCTAGCTAGAGTGGCCTGAGAGTGGCCCAGCTAGGCCCCGGGGGAAGGAGCTGCCTCCCAGCTTCATTCAGGCCTTTTTTTTTTTTTTTTTTTTTTTTTTTGCAGTACGCGGGTCTCTCACTGTTGTGGCCTCTCCCGTTGCAGAGCACAGGCTCCAGACGCGCAGGCTCAGTGACCATGGCTCACGGGCCCAGCCGCTCCGCGGCATGCGGGATCTACCTGGACCGGGTCATGAACCCATGTCCCCTGCATTGGCAGGCAGATTCTCAACCACTGCGCCACCAGGGAAGCCCCCATTCAGGCTTTTTAAGAAAAATAACACTGACCTCCACGAGTCTGGGGAAGGAGTAAATGAGATGATGTGGGTACAGCTCCTGGCACAGGCCCAGGGAAGTTCTCCGAGAATATTTAGCAGCTGTAGTAACAGTTTTAACGAAAACAGATGGCAAGGCCTCCACCTTATGGAAGCATGCAGACTTGGAGGCCAAGCCTCAGAGGCAGAAGCCACCTCTGGCTTCCACCTGACACCTCTGGAAGGCAGAGAGTGTGGTGGCTGGACCAGGGTTCCAATCCCCATGGCACCATTTACTGGCTGTGTGATCATGGCAAGTTACTCACCATCTCTGTGCCTCAGTCTCTCCTCCTGGGAAGTAGAAATAATGATGGCACCTCCCTCAGAGGGTTGTGATGGGGCTTAAAACAGTTAATTCATGGAAAGCACTGAGCACAGTGCCTAGCTCACCGTGAGCAATGAGTAAGTATTCTATTACTGTTATTATCAAAAAAAAAAAAAAAATCACAGAACAGCTCCCCGGGGGGCCAAGAAAGCCCTGTGTGGGTGTCAGGAGACAGAGATGGCTTCAGTGGGGCTTACAAACTAGAGCAGAGGTCTCCCATGGGAAGAAAATACCCACATATTGTAACTTCCATTTGTGTTTTTATCTCATCCTTTTTAATTTATATTTTATATATGTCTTATGATGCTTATATTATATATTATATATATATATATATATATATATATATATATGGCCTCATTCAATCACGTTTCAAGGACAGGAGAATGTGATTCAAAAAAGGGTAGGTGAGGGCTTCCCTGGGGGTGCA
>NW_006780610.1:6421909-6477513 GCF_000442215.2 Lipotes vexillifer | reverse complement strand
CCAAAAAAAAAAAAAAAAAAAAAAGGTAGGTGAGAGGGAGTAAAACAAATTATTTCAAATGGAAGGGGCCCTAGGGGTCATTCCACCAACCCCCACCCATATTTCACACATGCGGACACCGAAGGCCAGCAAGCGGACCGCACTCAACCCAGAAACAAGAACCAAAGCTCTGAGAAATCCAGAGAGCCCAAGAAGCTGGAGCCACAGGATTCCTGGGAGATAAGGGCCCCGTGGGCAGCGCAGTCAGGAAGGCTTCCTGGAGGACGGGACAGGGACCAAACTTTGAATGAAAGAGCAAAGTCTCATCTGGGCAAACCTCGAACAGAGAGGAGGAGCCATTGCTTATAAAGCCCCTCAACATGGGCTCCCCAAGGGTCATGACGTGGGTAGACACTCCCCTTGGTCACCTCCTCTCCATCCTTCCCTCTGTCTCCCTTTCTCTGCATTTTTGTCTGCCTGTCTTCTTTGGGTCAGTCTCTCTCTTTCCTGAGGTATCTGGTCATTCTCCAACCTGGGGCGAGGGGCCAGGGAGGGGTCTCCTTCCTGGATCCGTATTGTGGGTCCCTGTCTCTCCCGGGCTCTGGGTCTCTCGGTCTCCCAGTATCTCTGCCTCAGAGCACATCCGTGGGTTGACTTGACTGTCTGTCACCTCCTGGGCCTGTTTCTCAAGTCTCTCTCTCTCTCTGGCTCTGAGTATGTGTGAATGGGGGTGGTACGCAGCTGGGTTTCTCCTTGTCTGATTCTGTCTGTCCATCCGTCTGCCTGCCTGACGTCTCTCTGGGCCTCTCTTTAAATAGGTGATTCTCAAAGTGTAGTCCAGAGACCAGTAGCGTTTCTTGGTAATTTGGTAGAGATACACATTCTTGGCCCCTCCCCCTGCAAAGATTCTGTCTTCGACCAAAAAACTCTATTCACGCTCGTCTGAGCTCTTTTCCAACTCAGCTCTTTTTCATTGGTTTCCATGTTCATCTCTGCATTGTCCAATTTTAGCAAGAATCCTGCTAAGTCAGTTTAACCAGAAGCACCCCACCGCCACCCCTCAATAGATATCTGATCAGGTTCCTCATCTTCCACCTTCCCTCACCTGATGCCTGATCACCCTGGCCTCCCTTCAGCAAAAATCCCGCTAGGTTGGTTTAGCCAAAATCTCCCCTCACCCATGACGTTTCCTCTTAGTAATTTTCCATCCACTGACCCCCTACCCTGCTCTTTGGCTGTAAGTTCCCACTGACCCAATCTCTCTCCCTCACTGCAGAATCCCATTGCAGTAGTCCCTGTACCTATCAGGATACCCATTTCCCACCCCCCAGCCCCGGGAATAAAATCTTCCTTACTGTGCTGTAACAAGCAGCGTTGAATATTTTTTCCTTTAACACCCCAAACAGAGTGAATCTGAACTCTGAGGTTGAGCCCAGCAATCTCTGTTTCTAAAAGCCCCTCCAGGTAGCTGGGGGTGTCTGATAACAGGCCAACCTTAAGCACCAAGTCAATCTTTCTGGCTCTGTTGGGAGTGGGGGATGGAAGGGGGCTCCTTGCTCTCGGCCTCGTCTGTCACTGTGTCACTCTCCTCTAGGTCTATGTCTGTCACATCCAAGGCGACGGAACAGGAAGCAGCTGCATCCCCAGGGGTGCACTTCACTTGCTGTCCCCTGTCTCCAACAGCTCAGGTGCAAACAAAGAGCAGACATCTGAGAAAAGGAGAGCTGCCCAGTTGGAAGCACAGAGCAGTTTGTTGACTGACCACAAAGCCTGGAAAGTCTGCTCTGGATTAATTGGGAAACATCAACTTCTCCTTCTGCTGGAAATGTTCACCAGGCTCTAGTCGGATCACCTATTACAGCTGTAGCACAGAATCACCTGGGTGCTTTTAAAGCTGCCAGGAATGACTGCCGGAGATTGTGATGCAGTTGGTCTGGGCGGAAGCCCGGGCATCAGCATTTTTTAAATGCTACCCAGGTGAGTCTAATGTGCAGAGAACAAAGTCCTAGGGTAACCCTCGTTACCCCCTTAAAGATGGAGATCAGGATCCCCCTTTTACAGATGGAGAAACTAAGGCTCAGAAAGGGAAAGTGCTTGAGTTAAAGTCACGTAACTAAAAGTGGCATAACCGAGATTTGAACCCGGAGCTGTGGTCCATGTTCTTTATTCCACTCTGTGCTTTGCGTTTTGCACATAACACTGTCATTCTCCATGGCTCACTCACTTCTGGTCTCCCAGAGTGGCTGTATGTTGCCCACTCCAGCCAAGCCAATGGCATCTTCCCCGGCCAACTCCACCCCAGTTCTCTACAGCAATGAGGGCCCTGGCCCTGGGCAGCCAGCTCTGCACCTCAGAAATGGCTGACCCCTCCCAGCAAGTGAACTCTCCTTCTTGGGCTGCTCGCAAGATTTGTTATTTCCCCACCAGGGAGCTTTCCTTCCTAATACCCCCCAGAGTGCCTCCCTCCATGTAAACACTTCCCCAGGCCCCTGCCCTAGAATCCGGCCAGCAGATTTCACGTTATGATGGCCTGGAGGGGTGGGATAGGGAGGGTGGGAGGGAGGGAGACGCAAGAGGGAAGAGATACGGGAACATATGTATATGTATAACTGATTCACTTTGTTATAAAGCAAAAACTAACACACCATTGTAAAGCAATTATATTCCAATAAAGATGTAAATAAATAAATAAATCTCATTATCTTGTGGAACAAAAGAGAAGGAGAAAAACAAATACCATATGCTAACACATATATATGGAATCTAAAAAAGAAAAAAAAAAGGTTCTGAAGAACCTAGGGACAGGACAGGAATAAAGACGCAGACCTAGAGAATGGACTTGAGGACATGGGGAGGGGGAAGGGTAAGCTGGGACAACATGAGGGGGTGGCACTGACATTTATACACTACCAAATGTAAAATAGATAGCTAATGGGAAGCAGCCGCATAGCACAGGGAGATGAGCTCTGTGCTTTGTGACCATCTAGAGGGGTGGGATAGGGAGGGTGGGAGGGAGACGCAAGAGGGAGGAGATATGGGGATGTATGTATATGTGTAGCTGATTCACTTTGTTATACAGCAGAAACTAACACACCATTGTTAAGCAATTATACTCCAATAAAGATGTTAAAAAAAAAAAAGTCGTTGGCTGCTTTCGCTTGGAGCCCTGCACCCTGTGCTCTTCAGCTACAATACTGACAGACTGCCTGACAACAGTTTCTGAGACCCACCACAGAAGTGCCCCAACCCACAGGAGTGACCCCAGAACAGCGGGGGTTTGGACCACAGGCCCTCTTAAGCTCAAAATGTCTTTGAAGCCTCAAATTTTCTCTTTAAAGCCATGTCAACTTTGCATTCTACTACATAATGCATCAGGGTTTGTTTCAATATAAAATAATGCCAATTGATTGAATTTTCACAAGGAACATGTATTATTTTGTAATGTAAAATATTCAATTAGTAAGTAAATATAATGCTTCTAATTCCTTACCATCAAGTAAAATTGATGATCCAGGGAGATGCCAGTTTCACCTTGTGGCTTTATGAATTCCCAACACACCTAGGGTGTCCCTAGGGGCATCCATAATACAGTCATTCTGTCTTTCATTCACTCATTCAACAAATATTCTTAGAGTACCTAGAGTGCCCCTGGCATTGGGCTGGAGTCTGAGGATATGATGATGAGTAAAAGAGAAATGGTCCCTGCCTCCAGGGAGCTTCCAGCCCACTCAGGGGACTAAGATGTTAAAACACACACACACAAATAAAAGCATAATAACTTGTAATAAGTGAATTGTAGAAAAGGCAAAGGATGCACTGAGCAAGAATAATGGGGGGAACTAAACTTATTTACAAAGGAGTGGCATTTAAACTGAGACATAAAAGATGAATAGGAGTTAGGCAGGTAAAAGGGAGCAGTGGGAGAATATTCTAGGCATGGGTAATAGCCCAGGTGAGGAAGGAAAGGAGATAAACCCAAACCTTTCAAGAGGCTCAGAGGTGAATCCTTCATCCTCTGCAGCAAGAGCTCCCAGGCTAGAAGCAGCAGTAGCCCCTTCCCAAGCCCTGGGAGGCAGCCAGGTGCTCTGCCAGACCCAACGCAGCTGCAGTCTCTGGGCACAAAGCCACCTGTGATCACACGGCCAGCTCCCAGCTCCACACCGGCGCTGAAGGAGAACCTGGAGCTAGGTGGGGTGAGGGCTGGTGGGACCCATGGATTCAGCCCCAGGTGGCAAGGCTGGTGGGAGGCAAGTTGACTGTGGTCAACTCTAGGCCAGGGTCAAGCCCAAACGAATCCTCTAGGCTTCCCCACATCTTCCTTGAAGTCTGGCAACAGTACCTTCGGGGCGCACGGATGTGGGCCAACAGCCTTTAGGTACCATAGGGCCAGCTGCCCTCTGAGTCCAGGTCTGGTCAGAGATTCCACCTGTTGCCAAGGTCACCCCTCACCTTGTGCTCCAGGTGTGGGCCTCAGCCCCTGGTCCTGATTTGCAGCCCTGACACCTTCCTGGCAAGCCAGTCCATGTAGGATTGGAGGCTGCCCCCCTCCTGTCTGGGCTGGACCCGTGTCCCGAGCCCTCGGCCACCACGGCAGTGGCGGGCTCCTTCTGGGGTCTGGCCCCACCCTCCCCGTGCTCAGCCCAGCTGCCCCGCAGGATGCCTCCCACCAGCCGCCTAGAGGCCTGGCTGGTTCCTCACGGACCCTGTCCTCCTCCCACCTGGACTATTGCCACAGCTTCCTGTCTGGATTTCGGCTTCCATCATCCTTCCTCCTGTAGCCAGAGTGACCTTTCTAAAAACACAAATCTGACAGTGTTGCTTCCCTGCTTCAAACAAACTTTCCATCACCTTAGGGTGAAGTCCAAGCATCTCGGTAAAAGTCGGGCAAATTCTGCACCTCCACCCGACTCCCCACACCCCTCTGCTCTCAACTTCCAGAAAGAAGACTTGTAGGGGAGGAGAGGACACAGGAGAAGGTTGCGGGGAGCGTGTAGGAAAGCATTCAGAGGCAGGAGCACAAGCTGCAACACCCCGAGCCTTTGGCCTGAGCGCCCCTCCACTCACCCAGCGGAGCTGGACCTGCCACCAGAGAATGGCTCCTCCCCTCGCTCTGAGGGCAGAGACTGCCGAACGGGGAGCTCAGCCAACCTGGGCCTCTGCTGCCACCCAGAGGCTGAACGGAGCAGCACAGGCAGATGAGCTAGTCGCAGCGACCCGGAGGGGAGCCCCTCTCCCCTGGACTCCTCAAGGGTGAACAAGGTCCGGTCAAGGGGAGGGGCCAAAAGCAAGGGCCTCCGTCGGGGTGACAGTGTCAGGATCCAGCTTAAAGGGCCCTAAACACATTTCCTTTATGCATCTGCCATAATGCTTTGTAATTTACCTGTTCCCACATTTGGCTCCCCCGCTAGACCCTGTAATCTGAGGTCTCTGCTCACAGAATAATCCCCTGATCTCCGGTCAGCCAGCCTCCCCAGCGTCTCGCGCCCTTACCGCTCTGCCCTTTCCTTCCCAAACCCCTGGATCGTGGGCAACCATCTCAGGACAGCTAACTCCGGTAGGGCTTCAGCCTCTCCACACACACCGCCTCCACCACCTGCCTGCAATGGTACCTGCCTTTCCCACCACCACCATGTTTGTCCTGTCATTCATTCATTCACGAATTACTGAGAGCCTCCTAGGTACCTGACTCTACACTAGACCCTGGGGTGATGGCGGCGAGCAGACAGACAGGATCGCCCTCTCGTGGAGCTTACCTTCTAGCTGGGGCAGACAGACAGACAAATGAGCAAGGTAATTTTAGGTAGTGATACACTGTGACGAGTTAGAGTACTAGGAGGGTGGCAGTGAGGAGAGAAATTGGTGGTCAGTGAAGGCCTCTCTGAAGCCAAGCGTAATGGTTTTAAAGTATGTCCATAAATTCTATGAAATATGTCCACTGTTTTCACAAAGTAGAATCTAATTTCCCTCCCCATAGGCCCCATATGTGCAGGCTGTACTTAGTGACTCATTTCTAACAAAAAGAATATGGCAGAAGTACGGATATGTTGACCATGTATGACTTCCAAGATAGGGCATAAAAGGCATTGTGGATTCCACCTGACTCTCTCTCTTTTTTTTCACTCTAGGGGAAGCCAGCCATGAAGATGCTCAAGGAGCCCCGTGAAGAGGCCCAGATGGCTGGGAACTGAGGCCTCCTGCCAACAGCCATATGAGTGCACCATCTTGGAAGTGGATCCTCCAGGATCAGTCAAGCCTTCGGATGACTGCAGCCAGGGCCAACATCCTCACTGCAGCCACATGAGAGACCCTGAGCCAAAACTACCTGGCTGAGCCACTCTGGGCCAATTCATCCAGTAGACACAGGAAACACAGTGCCCAGGGCCCACAATACTTTTAGGACCCACAAAAATGTTTTAATTTCCATTCAAGTTAGGAGAAAGAAATTTTAGGCCAAAGAAAATGCTTTAATATATAATACTAATGTATCTATTGTTATACCAACACAATCATAAAATATAATATTTTTGGCCATGCCCTGCGGCATGCAGGATCTTAGTTCCCCAACCAGGGATTGAACCCATGCCCCCTGCAATGGAATCAGAGTCCTAACCATTGGACCACCAGGGAATTCCCAAAATATAAGTTTTAATATTCCTTTAAGAAGGAAGGGGCCAACAAAGACAAACATCATAATGTGGTTCTGCAGCTGCTCTCGAATTCCTGACCACAGAAACTTTGGGATAATAAATATTTGCTATTTTAAGCTACTAAATTTGGGGGTAATCTGTTACACCAAATTACCAAATTTTGAGCACCATTTGTCACATGGCCTTGTGAAGATTTGAGGGCAGAGCACTACAGACAGGGAAGAGCAAGTGCAAAGGCCCTGGGGTAGATGTAATCTTGGCATGTTCAAAATGAACAGAAAAAAACTTAACCCCTTTCAGCCTGTTTTCTCATCTGTAAAATGGGGGTGGTGATCATCACAGCTCCCCATTAGTTTGTTGTTGGGGGTTAAATGAACAGTATCTGGCACAAAGTAAGCCCTCTATGTTTGCTATTATTATCCAGCCTCCTCCTGGCCTCTATTCCTCCTCCCATGTCCTGCCTGTACCCAATATCTGAAGGCCTGAGCCATCCTCTCACCTGTCACCTCAGTCCTCCCGCCCCTGATCTCCACCCACACGTCCAGCAGCTGGGGATCCAGAGAGGCTTCTAGATGGGATCCTGAGAGAAATTTTTCTGGGAGAAACAGCTGTTCCACAGATGGGGATGAGAGGAATTCAAGTTTTGCAGCTCTCTCCTGAAATCACTGCTTTCCTTTCCCATCACCCACTTGCTAACTTACCCAGATCCAGTGAGAGTCTCCTGCAATCCTAGAAAATTCCTGATTCTCAGGCAAAGCCCCTACTTTCCACTAAAATCCCACCATTTGCCCACACATCCACCTGTGCTCCGCCGAAGCAGGGAGAAGCCCTCCTCCACCACTGTGATGGCGTAAAGGCCAAAGCAGAGTCATAGCTCAAGGTCCCAGCCACAGTGGTGGAGGGAGGGTCAGAATTACTTTACACACACACACACACACACACACACACACACACACACACACTCCTGTACAGGGAAGACTGAACTCTCCCTTTGCTTAGGATGAGTCCTTCAGACAGGATCACAAACAGGTTAGGAAGGAGAGCGTTGGAGTCAACAGTCCATGGACTGGCTGCGTGTAGCAGATGTGTCCATCAGTGCTGGCTCCACTCACTGCCCCTGCCAAGCAGAGACACCATATTCTGTAATGGTAATAATAACAACAACAACATTAATAATAATAATCTGTAGTGGGAGGGTGCTTCCTCCATGCCAGTCACTGTCCTAAGACCTTTACATGCATTCAGTCCTCACAGCAACCATATAAGGCATGGACCATTATTACCTCCAATGATGAACTGAGAGCACAGAAAGGTGAAGTAACTTGCCAAGAATCACACAGGGGCCAAGTAGGGATTCAAAGCCAAGCTCTCCATCAGCAGAGTGCAGCCTGAGCCATACTGGCCTGCGTGCCCAGCCCGTCTAGGCCACAGCTGCCTGGACCCCAGGGTGGCCAGTCCACAAGAGGAGGGGCAGGCCAATCAGTTGCTCTGTTAGCTAGACTGGCAGCAGGGGGCACAGAGGCCAAAAGGAGAAGCTGAGCACCCATGACGTAGCAGGGACAGATGGCCTTCAGGGCCCGGTGTCAGAGAGGACAGAGCGGCAGTGCAGACAAGAGCCAAGATGAGATGACAGAGGAGCTACTGGGTGAGGGGCCTGAGACAACCTCGATTCTGCGGCTCCCAAGTTCCAGGCTGCTGGAGGCCTGGTGGTCCGGCACTCCTGCCCTCAGAGACCTGGAAACCCTGCTGCATCTACAAGAAATCCCCTTTATGGGGCGAGCTTGGAAAAGTCTCCCATCCTGGCTCTCAGATGAGCTCTGGCCAGAACATACTGTGTGACCTTGGGCAAATTACTTAACCTCTCTGAGCCTCAGCCTACTCCATGGAATGGAATTTTGTGAGAATTCAAATAGCTTTGTGTGTGGAGCAGTTTAGGAGGCTGCCGGCACATGATAGGTGTGAAGTAGATGGTAGAGACTGCCGGGATATTTCTGGTATTTTTTCCCACCACCTCCACCTTTTGGTGAACTAAATCTGGGTGAACACAGTTCACACTTGGGCTGGGGCCCTGGTGACACTTGGCCAATGGGGCCCTAAGTGAGTTGCGTGACCTGACTGGGGTACCCTAGGTGCCACGAGCCTCAGGTGCCCCATCTGGGTGAGAACATTGCTGTGGGACGCCTGGGTCAACTGTCCACACCCCAGCTCCCCTCTGGGGCCCTGACCTCTGCCCAGTGTTATCAGGCCCCTTCCCTGCCCCCAGCCAACAGCTAGAATCTGCCCTGTTGTTTTCCTTTAATAAACTTATTTGGAGATAATGTCAAAATTACACACGTAGTTCAAACAGCTCTAGTATACCCTTCACCTAGCTTCCCTTCCTATTAACAGCTTACACAACCGTGGTGGTATGCTTATCAAAACCAAGAGATTAACATTCACACAGTTCTGTAAACCGAACTCAAGATGTATTCAGACTCCAACTTCACTGTCTTCTTTTCTGCCTGGTGTTTAAATTTGCTGAGCGTTCTGTGCAGGGATAGAGATGTCCCCAGCCCAGCCCTGCCCTCAAGAAACTCACAGCCTGGGGCGGATGTGAAAAAATGAGCCGATTACCCAGAGAAAGGAAGCACGCCTTGCCCTTAGTTCCTGCAGGGGAGGGTCTCAGTCTGAGCCAGCCTTGAGGGACAAGTAGTGCCTGCCCCCTTTTCCTCTTTCACCATCTCCAGAAGCCAAAGGGGTTCCTACAGGCCCATTTCCCCATGACTTCCCAGTGAAGGCAAAGGCAGAACCACAAAGTGAGCAAAGACGAGGCATTCTGGAAGCAGACCCAAGCCCAGCTTCACCTCAGCGCTGTGTGACTCTGAGCAGGTGACTTAACCTCACTGGGCTTCGGTTTCCTTGCTCTTTCCTTCCCTTTCTCTCCATCTGCCTTTCAGACCCTGCGTCGTGGGCTCTCTCTGTCAGAAACAGTGTCTTTCTGTCTCCAGTTCATCTCCCCTCAGCCTCTCCCAGCCTTGGCCCTCTCCCCATCTCAAACCCCTTGGAGTCCCATTAATTTTGAGAGGCTGTCTGTATGGATTGCTGCCTGGCCCGGTCCTGGGGCTCAAAGAGCTGTGCAATTATCCACTTGGAGCCGAGGGGAAGCGATAACCAGTTCTTCCTCCCTCCTTCCCTGCCTGCCTCACGTTCATCCGTTTCCCTCAAACGTCCCCAGGGAAGCTGATTATGGAGAAGCCCGCTGGGTGAGGAGGGGTGGAAGGTCAGAGGAAGTGAATGGGGGCATCCCTCCAACCTCCACCAAATACTATGGGCGTGACACCCCACCCCCCTACCCGCTCCCCTACCCCATCCTCTCAACTCCCAACCCCCACCTGGGCCCTTTGTCTGCCCTGGACATCACAGCTTAATCTCTAGACCATTATCTCCAGCCTGGAGCTCTCCTATGTTCCAGCCTTGTTTGGCCAACTGTCCCCGGGACACCTCCCCGTGTACATCCCACTGGGCCTGAAACCTCCAAACCTGGACACACCATCTCCCCCTACTTCCCGCATCCCTACCCTCCTCCTCCTGATGTCCCGAAGTACCAGCCACCCCAGCTCTCAATAATACACCTGACATCATTCTTGCCTCACTCCCTTCGGCTAAGCCTCCATAACCACCCATTTCTCTGTTTACCACAGACACCAGCACCAGCTTCCACATCCTAAAAGTCACCTGGGAACAGACCCCTTCCTCAGGATAGCCTGGGGTCCCTTCAAACTGGCAATGCCCGGGTCTGACTATATCATCTTCCCCCCAGTGTCCCTGCTTCATCCGTGGCACCCCTTCTTCCCAATCACTGATCCCAAACCTCTCTTCCTCCTCCTTTCCCTCTCTACCTGCAGCCAGACACTCCCTGTTTTTTGACAGGAGAATGAACTTTGGGGTCAGTAAGAACTGAGCTACCATGCCAGCTGTATCATTTCCTAACTGTGTGACCTGGAGCAGATGACTTCACTTCTGACCCTCAGTCTGATCATCTGTAAAATGGGGCTAAGGGCACCCACCTTGCAGGGCTGTTGAGAAAACGCCCAGAACGACCATTTCAAATGACTATAGAGCCAGGCAAGTCCCATGCATGAGGGAAGAGGCCGGGAGGGGTCAGTGCAAACTAGAGAGCAGATGCCTCATCAGAAGGGGGCAGCTGTTCGTCACTCTATCTATTGATGCCGCAGGGAATATGGGCCCCGTGTTGCTAGAACTTCCAAGTTTTCAAGAGCGGCCCCCAACCAGCTTTTCATGTGGAATCTCCAGATATGTATATGTTGACAATTAATTGAAATGTTTCTTTAAGCCCCATGAAGGCCAAACAAAACATTTGCCTCCAGGTCACCAGTCTGTACTCTCTGATGTGTGCAAGGAGTTGGACCCAGTGCCCGCGCATAACAGAGTCAATAAACATTAATTCCCTTCTCTGCCCTGCTTATTGATTCTCTCAAAAGGAAAAAACAAAAGTCACTCCCGGCCGTTCCTCCCACTCTACCCCGATCGTCATCTCCATGCAGCCCTCACTGGCCAGCAGCCGCCAGGCCCTGTCCATCCACAGACGCCGGCAGGGCTCTGCACCCCTCATCCAAGGTGACTCCCCTCCCTGGGTCCCCCCATTCCTGGCCTTCTGGGCAGAAGGGAGCTCTCTGCTTGGGTCCAACACTTCAAAGCCCCTGCCCTTTCACTGTCTAAATTATATTTCCAACAACCCATAAAGTATTATTGACCTTAACATGCAAATGAGGAAAATGGGGTCCAGAGAGTGTACATCAGTCAACAGATACTTATCAAACACCTACCATGCACCAGGCTCTATTAAATGGCAAACCCAAGGTCACACAGCGTATTCTTGGTTGCAAGTGACAGAAACCTAAGTTAAATAGACTCAGGCAGAGGGACCGTGCAGTGGGGAAACAACACTGGGTTCCAAAGATAAATGGAGCCGGAGACGCAAACATCTTCCAAGCACTCACTCGCCCTTCATCTCTGCCTCCCGCTCTGTCCCAGAATCATTATCTCATCCAGCCGAGCAGCATTTCCAAACGGCAGGACACCAGCAGGTCCCGTTTATCATCAACGGACTCTGTCCCTACCCATATTCAAAAGTCCCAGGGAAGGACCCTTGGCAGATCAGCGTGGGTTACATTGTCACTTTGGGTTGATCAAGTGAGCAAGGTAAGTGCGACTGATGAGCTCGGTTTGGGGCCAGCCTCACCCCTGGGCCAATCAACAGTCAACAGGAGAGCAAGCTTGTGAGGCTGGTTAGCCTAAGGATGGGGGAATCGCACAGGAAGTGAGGCTGCTGCTTGTTCAACAACAGATGTCTTAGTTTGGGCTCTCCCAAAAGGCAAGCCTGAGACACGGGTTTGCAAACAAGTTGCTTATTTGGGAGGTGATCCCAGGAAATATGGGCATGGGAATGGGGAGTGAGGCAGAGAAGGGAAGGAAGCTGGTGAAGGTATGTAATTGAGTGAGTTTCTGTGGACAACTGAGCTCAGTCCTGCTGGGGATTGAACTCAGTCTGGGAAAGACTAGGACATGGACCTCACAGTCATCTCAACCCAAGGGGGAGGAGGCTGGAGGAATCATGCCCTAACTTCCGTAAGGCATTGACTGAAGGCTGCCCCCCGTGAGGCGGCAATTCCCTGGCACTTCCAGGCTGCCCCATTCATGGGCAGAGAGACCCCAGAAGCCCAGAGAGCCTTGGCCGGCCTAGTGGCAGGTGCCGGCCACTGGGCACTGAACCCACCTACTGTAAATCACCATGCTTTACATAGGTCCCCTCAGCCACCAAAACAGAACAGGCCAAGGAGACGTGGGCTGGGTTCTGATAGCACCCGCTACCTGTACTCACCGCTTGATGGAACAAAGTTTAAAACCCAGATCTGCCCAATTGTTTGCAATAAGCCATGTGGTCTCCACACTAGACCGTGACTGAGCAGAGGTGCTGAGCATCCAGGCCAGAGCCCACAGGGAGGTCCCTGGCCCTGGAATGCCAGCAGCAGAGAATGTGGTGGCCAGTGGCCAAAGCTGCAAGAACTGTACATCAGCCTCCCAACCCTCTGCAAAGGAGGCTGCACAAGCTGCCCAGAGACAGCAGAGCACCCGGTGATTTGGGCTATCAGTTCAGTCTTACTGTGGGCCTGGCTGGAGGGATGGGGAGGTACGGAAGCATTGGGTCCCCAGCCTCAGGGACAGTGGGTCTCACTGCTGCCGTGACTCAATCCGCCCAGAGCCACAGAAATAGTAGAGAGAGGCCAAGAGGCGAGGCCAGCTCCAGCCCCCTTGGGCTGAGCATGGGAGCATAGGCAGAACTGGGGGTGGGTCTAGGGCCCCAGGGGAACAGCGTGGCTATGTGCCCACCTGGGGCCTCAGGAAGATAAAATAAGAACGTTGGGAGTTCCCTGGCGGTCCAGTGGTTAAGACTCCGTGCTTCCACTGCAGGGGGCACGGGTTCAATCCCTGGTCAGGGAACCAAGATCCCCCCACATGCTGCGCGGTGCAGCCAATATTATTAATTAATTAATTAAAATCTAATATCTAAAAAAAAATAAAATAAAAAATAAGAATGTCCACCCAAGCAACCAGAGAGCTATAGCCTGCAGAGCAGGGAAGTAAAGGAATGGGGGTTGGCCGTGCCAACCATGACCCACCATACTTTTCCTCTCCATCACTTTCCTCCACAACAGCCGTCACCCCCGTGTACAGGAATGACACTAAGTCTCAGAAAGAAAACTTTGCTTGATCAAGGACACGCGGCTAGGGAGTAGAAGGGGACTTGAGCCCGGGTCTGTGCGGGCTCTGTCTGTCACCCCGCTCTCTCCCCTTCCCAGCTCTGCTTCCTCTCTGCCGCGCCTGTCTCCCACCCTTCCTAGACTCCTGCCATCCCACAACTCCCCTCGTTCTGCAAAAGCATAGCCGTGAAGTCTCGCCAGGGATGGGAACTCACAACTCTTTCCAGGAGAAAGCAAAGCTTCTCCATCAAAGGAGCAGGCTGTCTGGCTAAAGCCAGCCCAGGCCTCACAGCAGACGCAGGTCAGCAGCAGAGGAAGCTCTCCCGGCGGCTGGGTCCGGCTCTTCCCCCAGAACCTACATGACGGCATCTCCCTCACCCGCCTCTAGGCATCTGGAGGGCAGGAATCCGATCTGCAGCATCTTGTGTCCTTCCGGTGACGGAGGATTGGACTGCTCAGGCCCACATGGCTGTTTACCTCGCCCCGCATTTCCCCTCAGCGGAGCTGAGACGGGCTCTCCCAAAGACATGTCCAAATCATCGGGGACAGAAATGAGAAAGCAGCATCAACTCAGTCTCACTCCCAGATAGCAGTCCTGGCTGAGAATTACAGCAGCTAGCATTTATTACATGTTTATTATATGCCAGGTGTATATATTTTACATATTTTCATTCATCTGAGCCTTACAACGATCCTATGAGGTAGGTTCTAGCGTCGTCCCTATGTTCCATGTGAAACTGAGGCCCAGAGAGGCTAAAAACTTGTGCAGGGCTGCACAGCCAGTAAGCAGGATTGCTGGGGTGGGAATTCAGGCAGCCAAGCTCCAGAGCCCAGGCTCTCAGAACAGTTTCACTTCAGTACCCTTGTGCCCAAGGATTTGGCAGTGTTCTTGGCTTTTTTACTTTCGATGAACAGAATCATTCATCCATTCATCTTCGAATACTCATAAAGCACCTACTACATGCCAGGTGCTGTGCCAGATGGTGGAGATGGAGCAGCGAGCATGATTCCCATGGCCCAACCTCTGGGCCTAGTTCTCTTGAAGATTACAGTCTACAGGAGGAGAGGACATTAAGCACATCCATAACTCTAGGAATGCAGCTGTGACAGGGATACAAAGGAGAAGCACATGCAAAGAGAATAGATAACAAAGAACCTGACCTAGTTTCAGGGGTTAAGAACGGCTTTCCTGAAAGTGACATTTAAATTGATATCCAGAGGGACTTCCCTGGTTACGCAGTGGTTAAGAATCCGCCTGCCAATGCAGGACACACGGGTTCGAGCCCTGGTCCGGGGAGATCCCACATGCTGCGGAGCAACTAAGCCCGTGAGACACAACTACGGACCCCGCACGCCTAGAGCCCGTGCTCCACAACAAAAGAAGCCACCGCAATGAGAAGCCTGCACACCACAACGAAGAGTAGCCCCCGCTCGCCGCAGCTAGAGAAAGCCCATGTGCAGCAATGAGGACCCAGCGCAGCCAAAAATAAATAAATAAATTTATTTTTTAAATAATAATAAAAAATAAATTGATATCTGGAACTTGATGGTAGCTAGCTCAAAGAAAATGAGGAAAGAGCATTGAGTCATGTGCAAAGGCCCTGAGGTGGGAAAGAGACTCCTCCGTTCTAGAAAGTGAAAGAAGGCCACTGTGCTGGAGCACAAACACAGAAGGGAAGGGACTGGGAACAAAGGCTGGCAGAGGCCAGGTCATGCAGGACTTTATAGGACACATTAGCAACCGGAGTATTTTTTTCAAGACAATGGGGAGCCTCTGAAAGACCCAGAACAGATTGTTTTAATATGATTTGTGCTTTCCAAAGATGACTCTGCTCGTGTGGACAACTGCTTAGAGAGGGGCAAGGTGAGAGCAGGGAGTGTTACATACAGGATGCACGTAGAGCATTTGGCACGGTTTCTGGCACAGGGGAGGCGCCCGGTGACGAAGCTGATACTATTATCCCATTGTCCAGCCTTCCCACCTCTCCTGAGAACAGTGAACGGACACCACCTTGGCCTCACAGGCCAACCTAGCTTGTTCATCCAGGACCAAAAGTTTACTTGCCTTTGGGAACAGTAGTTTTGATGGGTAACTGGTGGGGTATCGGGCCCTGATGCCTGTGCTGCCCTCTGCCCTCTGCATTCAGAAGGGAGCCTGGGGGAACGGCTAGTCTCCAGAAAAGACTCCAACTCTCACCCACCCCACACCCATTAACAGGGAGAACAGGCAGGGCTCAGCCTGAGCCAGAAGAACGTGTTGGAGGCGGTGACAAGAGTCAGGAATGCGTGGGCTGAAAACTGGGGGGACAGAGACAGCCCAGTAGAGGCCAGGGAACCAGGAAAGAGCAGAGTGGGGAAGGGATAGGATGGCAGATATAAAACAAGATCTAACTGCAGGTCAAATGGCTCTCCAGCAGCTCCTTTGTTGTGTCTGTTCCCATCTCCCCAGAAGAAGCGAACCCTTCTCCAGCTCTGATCCCCTGCCTTTCTACCTCGCTTGTCAGCTTCCTGAAAACGTGCCACCCACGGCTCTCTGGCTTCTGTCCCCATCACTCTGCAGAAATCACTCGGGCAAAAGTCCCCAGGGGGCTTCCCTGGTGGCGCAGTGGTTGAGAATCTGCCTGCCAATGCAGACGACACAGGTTTGAGCCCTGGTCTGGGAAGATCCCACATGCCATGGAGCAACTGGGCCCGTGAGCCACAATTACTGAGCCTGCGCGTCTGTGCTCCGCAACAACAGAGGCCGCAATAGTGAGAGGCCTGCGCACCGCGATGAAGAGTGACCCCCACTTGCCACAACTAGAGAAAGCCCATGCACAGAAATGAAGACCCAACACAGCCATAAATAAATAAATAAATACATACATTGTGTATTATTTAAAAAAAAAAAAAAAGTCCCCAGGGACCTGACCGGCCTCTCTACCGCTGGGTTTCCTCCCCTGCCCGCCCTGGTTTCTCTGTCCCTTACTGTGCTTTCTCGTCCACAAGTATCTTTCTTGCCTGCTTCCTAGACATCAGTGCTCCCCCAAGCTCTGCCTGGACCATTGTCTCTTCTCACTCCGCACACTGTCCCAAAGTCACCTCGTCCACTCCGACAGCGGCTCCCACCACCCCCTTGGGGCTGAGAACCCCCAAAGTACATGCCCAGCTGTTGCTGCCAGCTGCTGTCCTCCACACTCTCCCATTCAGCACACGGAACATTGAACTAACTCCCAAACATCTGGGAAGACCTGCCCCTCCCCTGCCCCGCCCCCCAAGCAACCTCCTCTCCTCCTGCATTCCTTCCTTCCATCAGGAGACCCACCACCTGCCAAATCACCCAAACTAGCAAACTGCGCGCCCTCCTGAGTCTCGCTCCTGCCTCCTTCCCTGCATCCACTCAGACTCCAAACACTGCCAGTTGTATCTGACAGCTATTTCCCAAACTCACCCCTCTGGCTCATCTCTTCCCCAAATCATTGCAGTAATTTTTTTTACTGGTCTCGCACGCCTCTTCCTTCAAAGAGCAGGAGCTTTCTAAACATACCATCAATCCTCATTATTCACAGATTCCATATGGGTGAGTGTGTCTAGTCACTAAAATTTATTTGTTTAACCCCGAAATCAATACTTGCAGTGCTTTCGCTGTCATCCGTGGACACGCACAGAGCAGCAAAACACTTGCGTCACCGATGTGCACATTCCCAGCTGAGGTTGAACAAGGGGATGCTTGGTCTTCTTGTTTCAGCTGATACTGTAAACAAATGCCCCACTGGAGGTTGATTTAGTAGCCCTTTTTTGCATTTTTGTGCCTGCGGAAGGTGATTCTGCTGTTTAAACTGGCCCCCAAGCGTAGCACTGAGGTACTGTCTGGTGTTCCCAAGCATAGGAAGGTTGTGACAGGCCTTAGGGAGAAAATACGTGTTAGATGAGCTTCGTTCAGGGGGACTTCCCTGGCGGTCCAGTGGTTAAGACTCCACGCTTCCACTGCAGGAGGCACGGGTTCAATCCCTGGATCCCTAAGATCCCGCATGCCAGGGCCAAAACAAAAGAGGATAGAAAGATGAGCTTCGTTCAGGAGTAAGTAATAGCGCTGTTGGCCGTTGAGTTCAACATTAATGATTCAACACTATATATAATTAAGGTGTCTTTCAAGAGAAACACACATAGAACAAGGTTACGTATTGATCAGTTGATGAAAATGCTGCAACCAGAGGCTCGCAGGAACCGAACCCTGTATTTCCCCTACTGGCAAAGTTTCAAGATTTGCTAATTCAGTGTTTGTGGTGACTTACAGAACGTAACTACCATGAAGAATGAGAATTGACTGTACCAATCTGACCACATAGCCGCCTTCCTTCCCCCAGGTCTCCCTCTGCACACAAGATCAATCCAAGCCCCTTAACACCCAGATCTTTCACGGTCCAGAATGTCCTCGCTTTTGAGTGCCCCCACTGCTGCCTCCTCCAGCCCACTCTCCAAAGCTCTTCCATCATCCTTCACTGCACACTCTATGCCCTCTGCCTCAAAAGCCTGTCCTCCTCATCTCCTCTTGGTGAACTCCTACACATCCTTCAAGACCCAGCTTAAATGTCACTTTGTCTGGGTCTCCCTCTGGCAGAACTTGACACTCCCCTCTCTGTTATATGTCTCTTATAGCTCTTCTCACAACGTTGTACCCGATCCATTCATGTGTCTCCTCTCTCCTGTACTTGGCAATCATTTGGAGGAAGAACGTGGAGGGGGACAGATATGTGTGACTCTCTTTGCAGGGTGTGTGCATTTCATACATCATTCATTCCATAAACGTAAACGGAGGCCTAACGTGGTACCTAACAGGCCCCATACTAGGCACCCAGGGCCCAGCACTGCCCCACAAGTGTGTAGCATCAGGCCCATAGTGTGGCCTGGGTGTAAGAGTGTGTGCGTGTGGGATGTGCCACGTTCGCTGTAGACCTGCGGTGTTTGTGGCTCTTGGACACACCGTCCATTGAATTCAGGCCCCATGTGACCTGCTGATAAAGGGCATCTTAGAAGTTAATTAGACCAACAGGCTGCGACCAGGCACTAATGACAAACCCTCCCGGGGCATCTCCTGCCTACCTTCCCCACTCCCGAACCGTCACAGCCTGACCCGGGTTTTGCCTTTTTAATCCAAAGACATCAACCATCCACGTGAGATTTCCTCTGGCGAGTAGTCTGTCTCCCCCTTCTTTCTCTGCCTTCCTTACATCTCAGAGAGAAGAGATGAACAGGGAAAGGGAGAGGAAGTCATTTTGGGTACCCACCACGTGCCAGGTGTGTGCGGGCAGTTCACATACATCAGAGGCAGTGGTAGAAAGGGCTTCCTTTGTGCCGGGCACTGTTCTGGCACTGTGCCTCTATTGGCTGGGCTAATCTGTGTGCCAACCCTACGAGGTAGGCAATGCTATTGTCCCACTGCACTGATAGGAAACTGGCACCACACGGAGAGGAAGAGGCAGAGCCAGATTCAGGCCACGCAGCCTGCACTCAGGCACCGCCCTGCATTGCTCTCACTGTCCTCACCCCTCACGGGCACAAAATGTCTCATTGTACATCCGAGAAACAGGGAAAGTCCCCAGATCTGAAGGTCCCAGAGGTGAGATTCAAATCCAGGGCTGTGAGATTCCAGATGCAGGGGTGTGGGCCCAGACGTAGGGGTGTATGAGCTCCAGATGCAGATCTCCCCTGCCTTAAGGCAGTTCCTTCTTCTGCCTGACCCATTAGACAGGGAGGCACCTACTCTGGACAGGACTCATCCACCCCAAGGGACCCCAAGTCCCTTCTGCTGGAACTCACCCTCAATGTCCTTCTTACATCTCTGTGTCTCTGGGACCCTATGTGTGTGCCTGCCCCGGGCTGGGAGACCCTGACAACCTCTTCTGCTCCTCTCTTTATCTGTGTAGCCCAGCCCTAAACACAGCACCTGACACACAGCCGTGTCTCAGCAATGATTCTTGAATTCAAAACACGGGGTGATGGAAGGGCTAGTGTGTGTGGTATGGGGGTAGGGGGCAGCCCCTCGGGGTCGGGGTAGCCAGTGAAGGGCAGTCAGCCATGAAAGCGTTTGGGGAGGAGTGGGGCTGTGTGTGCAGGGGAGAGGGTGGCTTTCCGTACAACGCCTCAGATGCTCAGTGTTGGGGTGCAAAGACTGAACTAGATTCCAGCAGCAATGGGAAGCTGGGCCCAGAAACTGTTCCATGAGCTCTTCGCCATCATGAGAGGCTATGCAGCTGGTACTAGACTTATCAGCTGGTAATTAAGGTCAAGCTGGTGAGTTCCTGGGGGGGCAGGGGCTGATCCGTGTTATGTCGTGCTCACGACAAGCCCCTAAAAATGTTCGTTCATGGGAACTGATTTGCTCATTCAACAGGCGGGTCCCTGGAGCAAATTCAATTAAAATCAACTATTCCAATACAGTCTGATGAGGGCATGGAGGCTGAGGGCAGTGGAAGCCCCGAGATGGGGCCCTAAGCCACCTGGGGGTGCACAGTCAGGGAAGGCTTCTTGGAGGAGTAGGCCAGGTGAGGAGAAAGGTGAAGGAAGGGCATCCAGGTGGGGACTACTGATGGGCAAAAGCATTTGGGCTGGAGAGAGAATTTGGGACTCATGGCATTTCCAAAGGTAACTGAAGCTGTGAGAACAGAAGGCCACTGGGCAGCAACTAGAGATGAAGGAGAGTCTGGAGCAGCCCATAGAGCAGCCCATAGAGTCCCAAGAAGTGGCAGTGGGAATTTCTGGAAAGGATAAGAAGCCAGGTCAGGCCTCAGCTTCTTCCACACAAGGCCAGGGATGGGAAGACAAGCGGGGACTCAGAGTGGACCTGTGGTTGTCCCCAAAATGATGCCAGGATTTAGGGCCCAGCCCCTGGGAGGAGGGAACCCCTAAATTTCCTGGGTCTCATCAGAGGCAGTCTGGGGGGCCTGGGGCCCAGCCAGTGGCAGTGCCTGGCGCAGCTCCTCCTCCTGGCCGGGCGGCACACCCAGGCTGCCTGCCGACATCTGCAGCCTCTGTCCTAGGAACGGGCTTCCCCAGACACTCTCCCTGGTTCTGACATGAGTTGTGGCTGCCTGCTGAGTTCGACGGCTGGCAGCCAGAAGCCAGTACCCAGAGAGCCCTGAGGAGTAGCCACTCAGGTAAGGCCATCTGTGTCCAGATGTGCTCTGCCCCTCAGCACATCTGGAAGGGGGAGACTTCTCTGGTGGAGTGTCGGGGGAGTGGCCTGGACACAAGGCCGCCCTGCGTCCTGATGGTGGAGGAATGAAGATGGACCCCCCCACCTCCTCTGCTCTGAATTTTTCCCCTTTCTCCCCAGCTGAGCAGAGGTGGGAGCCAGGGACTGAGTGGGAGAGGGGCTCCCAGAGGGGCCAGGAGCTAAGCAGGTGGGGCAGCTCTGCCTGGGCCTGCAAAACCCTGCCAACCCCAGGTTGGGCTGGGCGGAGCGCCCCTGGGCTAGAGCCTCCTTGGGTGTTCCCTGAGAAGCTGCCAGGAGTTCCGCCCACCTTAAGCAGGACTGAGCAAAGACAAGCAGATGATTCAGAGCCGGGGCCCACATTCTTATGTAGACAGGACAGTGGAGAGACAGGGCAGGGAGCAGAGTCACCCCCAGCCTCCCCTACCGGGGATTCACCTGGTGGAGGAGGGAGTGGACACAGCAGGCAGCTTCCCGAAACCTAAGGAAAGGGCCCCAGGCCCAGAGTATGGGCTCCGAAGCCAGCCTGCCTGGGTTCAAATCCCAGCTCTGCCACTTACCAGCTGTGTAACTATGAGCAAACCTCTCTGTGCTCCACTTTCCTCATCTGTAAATTGGGAATAAAACATATACCCTTATATACAGTTGCTGTATTGATTCATGCAAAGTGCTCAGAACAGTGCTGGCACTGCATAAACACCCGATAAATGCTAGCTTTATATCACTACCCTGCCCATCTGCAGTGGATCACGCAGTTGTGGGGGTGGGGGGGGCGCAGGACAGCACAGTCACCTTTGGCCTAGACCAGCACTAACCCCTGAGAGCAACAGGCTGTGCAGACAGGCTCCCTGAGGTCCCAGGGAGCCCAGTAGGGTAAGACCACCGTGCACAGGTCTCAGTGGACCCCCCAGGAACCAGGCAGAGGAATTCCAAGAGAGGTCGTGGGTGCCCCTCACTCTGAACCATAGTCACATTCCCTAATTGGAGGTAAATCTGATTCCTGTGTGTTCATCACACCAAACTTGCCAGCAGAATTGACCAGAGCAGCATTTCCCATTGCGGTGTCTTGACAAGGCTGTTCTACAAGATGACAAAAAAGGGTTCTATAGTCAAAGGAGTTGGTGCAATGCTACATATTCTGTCCTCCTTTGGGAGATTCATAATGTGAATTTATTAGCATATGGTCAAGTAAAGGGACCTATTTAACTTTTCCCTGAACACAGTGCCTGCCTACTTTTCTTGAACACAGAATAGAATCCTTTTCTCTTGCTGCTTCTGTTGCCAGCCTATTGAGCAGGGTTCCATGGAACACCAGTTTGGGAAGCACAGGAATACTAGGCTACTCTACGAAGCCTGTTGTGTCAATATCAAGAGAATCACCGCTCCCTTCCTTTTGTTTCAGCTGCATTGCCATTGGCCTTGCTTCAAGTAAGCCGCACATGAGCAGGACACTGCCTGGATATTTATGGTGTTACACCAGACGGGAGTTTGGGGACAAGGTTCCAGCCTCCTCTCTAGCCCCATCCCCCAAACCAAGTAAAAGGCAAAGAGCAGGTTCCCCTTGGGAGGAAGCTGTCTAAGGGGAGAGAGCCTAGCTCAGAAAGGTAAGGAGAAGTCATCCCCAGGTCTGACTCGCTGAGGAGGAGGGCCATGGTTGGGAGAGAGAGGGAAGTCAGCATGTCCCGCCTCCTTAAGACCTGGGAGGATGAGCGGCTCCCTGGACCCGCCTTCACCCACTGCTATGGGGAAGAGTTGGGTTCTGGGCTGAATGACCTGTGCTCAAGGCCCAGCTCTGCACCTAATCGTGTGTGACTCTGCACAACCCCTCTGAACCTCAGTTCAGGGCACGATAATAGAGCCTAGCTCCGCCGTGGTTGGAAGGATCCAACCCGGTGACACTGTTCTATAAGGTGCTGAGCATGAGTGTTCTATAAACTTGGGAAATGACAGTCATCCTCTCCCTGCAGTAGCTACCGACGCCCGGGGCCACCATGAACTGGCGGATCTTCGAGGGGCTCCTGAGCGGGGTCAACAAGTACTCCACAGCTTTCGGGCGCATCTGGCTGTCCCTGGTCTTCATCTTCTGCGTGCTGGTGTACCTGGTGACGGCCGAGCGCGTGTGGAGTGATGACCACAAGGACTTCGACTGTGACACCCGCCAGCCGGGCTGCTCCAACGTCTGCTTCGACGAGTTCTTCCCCGTGTCCCACGTGCGCCTCTGGGCCCTGCAGCTCATCCTGGTCACGTGCCCCTCGCTGCTCGTGGTCATGCACGTGGCCTACCGCGAGGCCTGGGAGAGGAAGCACCAAGAGACAGCAGGGAAGAACGGTGGGTGCCTCCACCCGGACCCCGGCAAGGAGCGGGGCGGGCTCTGGTGGACGTACGTCTGCAGCCTGGTGTTCAAGGCCGGCGTGGATGCCGCCTTCCTCCACGTGTTCCACTCGTTCTACCCCAAATACACCCTCCCCCGCGTGGTCAGGTGCCACGTGGCTCCGTGTCCCAACACGGTGGACTGCTTCATCTCCAAGCCCACAGAGAAGGACACCTTCACTCTCTTCATGGTGACCACGGCCGTCGTTTGCATCGTGCTCGACGTGGTGGAGCTGACCTACCTGGTGAACAAGAGGTGCCGGGAGTGCCTGCTGGCGAGGAAAGCCTGGGCCACGGGCCTGGGCCACCGCCGGAACTGGGCCACCTCTTCCTCCAAACAGGACGACCTCCGCTTGGGCAACCTCATCTTTCTGGGCTCAGACGCTCCCCCTCCTCTCTCACCAGACCACCCTCGAGACCATGTGAAGAAAACCATCCTGTGAGGGGCTGCCTGGTCAGGCCTGGGTTGGAAGGACCCGGCAGCCAAGGTGCAGCCTTGGGGGTGGGAGCGCTGTGCGGGGAGTGGGGACAGGCAAGAGAGAGGGTCCGACGACCCTTTTCCCCAGCTCCTGCCGCCTGCCCCAGCTGTGTGGCCTTGGGCAAGTTACCCCTTGGAGCTGAACCTCGGCTTCCTTTTGTGTACAACGGAGATGATGAGGCACCCCCCAACAGGGCTGCCGCTGTGAGGAGGGGCTTAATACGAGAACGGATGTGCACATGCCTTCAGTGTGTGGTGCCCACAGTCAGGGCTTAATAAAAGTCAATTCATTCACCGATTCAAGGTGACCTTTGATCCTTAGACCTTTGCGAGCCTTATCAGGTCATGGGGTCAACATCTCTGTCCCTGCAAAGGGCTGCACTTGATCTAGCCAGGTAAGAGCGCCCCCAGCACTCCTGGGGGGGTCATGCCCTTGCTCATGCTCAAGTCTAGCCTTTAACCGCAGTTGCAGTTTTAGGCCCGTGGGTTGTCTGCAAAGAGAATGGAGCTTAATTACATGGGGAACCGCGTGCCTCAGTGGAAAGTTAATGGACTTTTGAGTCATAACATTTGCATTTGAACACAAGTTCCAGTGGCACTCTGAGAAAGCGACTACACCTCCTCTCCAAAATGGGTTAATAATACTGAGCTGGTGGGGTCGTGAGTCTGGATGAGCTCACGACTGCGGATGGGGTTAGCCGGCTGTAAAAAGGCCACATAAGCATTAGTCACTGGTATTAGGAAGTGCTCTATAAATGCTTGTGGGAAATGAGGCAAAGGAGCCCCTCCCTGGCTGCACATTAACCTTCCCTGTTCCAGGCCCAAGGCCTCTCTGCAGCCCCCACTGGCTCACACTCCAACTTCCCCAGAAACCCAGGCCCTTAGAGGCTGGACAGGGAGGCTGTGCATTTCATGCTGCGACCTGCATTCCTTGTCTCCACCAGGGCAGCGGTGCCCTTGTCCAGAGGAAACATAGGCAGGCCCTCCCACGCCCTACACAACTCACCAGCAGCCCAAGCTCTGGTCCCCAGAAATGTCCTGCCAGGGTAGAATGCAGTCCTGGACTGGATCAAGTTCTCCCCTTTCCATAGATGTCAGCTGCTGAGGGCCTCAGAACCAGGCTTCCAGAGAAAAGGGTAGGAGAGAGGCCTGGGGACAGGGGGACGGGGGCAATAGGGCAATGGGAGGGGGACGGGAACAATGCCATCTGGTGCCAACCAGGTCCCGAACACGAGGCTACCAGGCTCCTGCGCCTGCTCGGGCAGTGTCCCTGCCAGCACGGGGAGCCAGACCCAGCCATGCCTGGCCAAGCTGCAGAGAAGGCGTGGGCCAGGGGAGAAGAGACACAGGTGTTTGCTCTGAACGTGTGCCCAGCAAGCCCGCCCGCCTACCTGCCTGCCCACCCGATCGCTCTCATTTGGCTCATTGGCTCAGAAAGCTCCCCCAGCAGGGGAGTGAGGAACAAAAGCTGCCTCCAGGAGGCCCTCGGGCAGATGGGCAGACAGACCGGCCCAGGGACAGGAGAGTGGCTGCTAGACCCAAGAAAGGTGAGGACCAAATCGGGAAGGAGGCTGGGCTGGGAGGCAGGGATGGGCTGACGATCCCCAGGGGACCTCGGGCTGTGGGCCAGACTTCAGGGAGGAGTAGCGGGGACAGAGGATCTCTGGAGAAACCCCAGGGAAGCCCCAAGGAGGGGAACGAATGTCCTGCCAGACCAAAGGGAGGACAGAAGACTAGAGAAGAGATAAATAAGAGGAGGGATGAGGAAGAAGTGGGGTTTCGACTGGATTTAGCAAATGTCTATTGTGTGTTCACTGGGCCAGGCTCGGTGCTGAGTCCTGGGGAATCAGAGACGAATGATATGCGGAGGCTGCCCTCCAGAAGCTGAAAGTCTGGCACAGAAAACAGGTAAACAGACCATTTAAGTACCGGTGAGGCATTCTTCCAGAAACGATGGAGGAGGGTGCTCATAAAATGTCCCAGAGGCACAAGGTTTGAAGATGCTGATACCTGAGTCAGGGATAGGGGAGGGCCCAGGGCCAGAGATGGAAAACGATGTCACTGCAGGTAAGGGGTGTGGAGGATGGAGCACGCAGGACACAGCCTGAATGAAACAATGGCCTGTGTGGGCAGCAAACAGCCACTGAGCAGTCGGAGAAGGGAGGTGTCCCTGAAAGAAAAGGTAGATGAGCGGGGGAGGACCGTGCCAGAATCTTAGCTCTGTCCCTTCCCCAATCCCTCCCAAAGGCTGGAATGGTTGGAATTCCAGAGGAACCCACTGTGGTCAGGACAGTCAGCCCTCAGGTCCAGCACGAAAAGAAGGGGTGGCAGGATGATACCAAGCCACCATGGTTCCAAAGAGCCTGTTTCATTTGGAAGGGAATGTCAGGGTGGGGGACATCCTGGAGCCGGAGAGGAGAATGAGGATGGATATTACTCCGGGGTCTGCCCACCAGGCACAGGGCCTGGCTCATGCTGGCGCTCCGTTGGAGAAAGCTGAAGGATAAAAATACACATCCCTCAGGTTTCCCTGGCGGTCCAGTGGTTAAGACTCCATGCTGCCACTGCAGGCGGCACGGGTTCGATCCCTGGTAGGAGAAGCTCTGCACACTATGCGATGCGGCCAAGAAATAAAGATACACATCCCTCCCGTCCTGCCGGGTCCAGCCCTGGGAGCTGATGGGAGAGCGGATCATCCAACCCACACTTTGTTACTATTTCTTTAGAATTCATGCGACGCCACAGGCCTGAAGGTTGGAGTCGATGAGGTTGGTGGGCACATCCATGCAGGATGATTACCCTTCACGTGTATCTATTACTTTGTAGAATAAAATATGCCCTGATTTTGGAACTGGAAGATGGAAGTTCAAGACCAGCTCTGCCACTTCCAGCCGTGGGCCTTGGGCGTGTGCCTCTCTGGGCCTTAGCTTACTCCCCCGTGAATTGGGGACAATGGCAATCCTTACCCCACCGAGTCACTGCCAGTGTGGACACGATGATACGGTGGTTGTGAAATGGTTTGCCAGTCACACCCTTAATGAAGGTTCCCATTGCCAGGTTCTCCTAGGCCTTGTGACCCCCTGGTCTAGATCGTCCACACGAGGAACAAAGGCCACAGTCATCAGGAACTGGGCGTTCCTGCGGGGCGTCCTGAATGCGGTGAACAAGTACTCCACGGCACTGGGCCGCATCTGGCTGCCCGTGGTCTTCACCTTCCGCGTGCTGGTGTACATGGTGGCGGCCGAGGAGCTGTGGGACGATGAGCAAAAGGACTCCATCTGCAACACCCGCCAGCCGGGCTGCGCCAACGTCTGCTGCAATGAGTTGTTCCCCGTGTCCCACGTGCGCCTCTGGGCCCTGCAGCTCATCCCGGTCACGTGTCCCTCACTGCTCGTGGTCATGCGTGTGGTCCACCGCCAGGAGCGCGAGCGGAAGCACCGCCTGAAGCACGGGCCCGACGTCCCATCCCTGTACGACAGCCTGGACAAGAAGCGGGGCGGGCTCTGGCGGATGGACCTGCTGAGTCTCCTCCTCAAGGCGGCCGTCGACTCCGGCTTCCTCTACATCCTTCAGCGCCTCTACCAGGACTATGGCGTGCCCCACGTGGTGGCCTGCTCCGAGTCGCCAGGCCCCCGCACTGTGGACTGCTACATCTCCCGGCCCGCGGGGAAGGTCTCCACGCACTTCATGGTGGCCGCGGCCATGCTCAGCCTCAGTGAGGTCACCCACCCGGTGGGCAAGAGGTGCCTGGAGACCCTTGGCTCCAGACGCCGCAGGTCTAGGCGCTGGACTCACCTGCCCGAGACATGCCCACCGTATGCCCTCTCCCAGGGGGAGCACCTCCAGGATGGGAACTCTGTCCTAATGAAGGCTGGATCAAGCACAGTGGAGGCAGGTGGGTATTCATAACCGGTGAGGTCGGCAGCTGAGACCACCAGAGCCTCTGCCTGCTCCCTAAGGCCACGGCAGGACAGGTGAGGAACGTGGGTGTGGAGCTCAGGAGACCCACCCAGGGGCCAATGCTGGGAAGCAAATCGGTCTCTGGGTCCTCAGCCCCAGGGAAGGAAGGTTGATGGCTGGAGGGGATTTTGTATATGGCGATAGGGTATGTCAAACCCTTAATAAATATGATTTTCTCAGTGTTTTGCAGACCAGGGAGGGAGTGATGGGAAGGAAAGCAGGGGGGTTCACAACGGACCTTGGAGAGGAGGCCATGACCGCTCAGTGGGCCTCTGAGCCCTGGAACCTCAGATCCAGGTTTACCCATCACACACACACACAGTCACACCACACTCACACACACACACCACACACAGAGCATGCCCCCGGGACGTGGTGGGAAGCCCAGAGGCTGACCCAGGGGTCGCTGGACTCTGCAACCAGCTGGTCAAAGCAGGAGGGGAGGGACCCCAGGAGACCCTGTGCCAGCATGAGTTGGGTCTCAGCGAGTGTCCCTCAGATGAGTGCACATGGCTCCCCCATTCTGGTCTCCCGAACCCTGCCCAGCACAGGTCCCCAGAGGTAAGTCCCTTGGAGGGTAGGAGAGGCAGGCCTGCTGTGCGTGGGGCAGTGCCAAGAGCACGTCCTGGGGGGGCAGTCTGCCAGTGTGTCTAGGAGGCCCACGCCCACAGGCCAGGGACCCACGGAGAGCATCCAAGCTAACGGGTCCCTCACAGATCCTCAAGGATGAGGAACTTCCCTTCTCTTTACTGGCTACACAATCCCTCATCCTCCCCTATACACACCACTCAGACCTTGACAACGGCCAAAACCAGCCTAGACTTGCCCTGAGTCCTAGAACACACACAAATGGCTCATGGGACAACCGTCTGGAAGACCCCCAGGCATCTCCCACTCAGCAACCCCCAAACTGACCATGTCATCTTTCCCCAAACCTGACCTCCTCAAGGATCACACCCCCGCAATGAATAACACTGCCATCCGCCCAATTGTCTAAGCCAGGAGCTAGCCTGACATCCTCATCTCCGCCCCATCTCCCAGCCCCTCACACCCCACCTCCCAGTACAGCACCAAATCCCACTAATTTCAACCCCTAAATGTTTCCTGAATCTACCTCTCCTCTCCCACCCCACAGCCTGACCACCTCCCACTGGGCCTCTCCCATCTGCCCTCCTCTACGGGGACAGAGCGGTTGTGTACGAATCTGACCACATCATTCCTCCTGCTTTGACAGTCTTTCCACCATGGCCACCACCCCCATTGCCCTCCACCTGGCCCCACTGACCTCCCCAGCCTCACCCCCACCCTCCTCATACCATCATAACACACCAAAGGGCTTGCGGATCTCCAACCAGACACATCACGCTGGGTCGTGCCGGGAGCTTTTGGACATGCTGTTCCCTCTGCCTGGAATGCGCTTCCTCCCTCCGCTGGGACGCTTCCTCAAACCCCAGGGACAGCCTCAACCACCTTCTCCGTGCACCAGCCTCGCCTGTACCTCTGCCATTCTCCCCAAATTAGAGGGGTCCTCTCCGCATGAGTCTGTGAGCCCTTCACGCACAGGATGATGAGTCATCCAGCTCCCTGCTGTCTTCAATAAAAGTTTGTTAAATGAGTAAAGGGGCTATGAGCTGCTTGACAGGAGGGACCGTGTCTCATTTATCTGAATCTGAATCCTCCACCACACCCAACCCAGGGAGTTCAACATGGCGTTTCCTTGCTTGTGTGTTTTGTTGTTGTTTTAACTAATCCAGCCTAAAGGTTGTTTGTGTTTTTTTTTTAAGGTATTCAGCAATTATTCTTTATTGTTACTGGAGCTGATAGACACTAAATCATTTAGGAGACACCATGTCATAGGTAGTACACATCCCTTAATCAACTTCATCGTTTGGGAGCTAGAATTCGAAAGAAGGAACATCGTGCCAGCCTCCTCACCTTTCCAGGGGAACTTGGTATTTCTTCCCAAGGTATCCACCCCCATCATACAGTGAGGGCACAGCGGCAGGAAGCTTAGGTCTGAACGGAATGGCGTTATGCAGATACACTGAATAAGTCCATATTACATATCTTTGGTTGACTCAGTCTCCCACCCAATAGTTTAAAAACTTCAGTTCACATGCGGGCACCTTCATTCATTCTTTTATTTGTTCATCTAAAAATAGTTATTAAGCACCATTTGTGGGTGCTTATCAACTATCAGCATCATTCCCAAGAGGGAAGCTTTGGGGAAGCTGGTCATTCCATTTCTGGTACCTCCACACAGCCTAAAGGTTTTTATAGGTGAGGAAACTTTGGCCTAAAGAGGGAAGGGGACCTTCCAAGCCCGCAGAAATAAGCTGAATCTGTGGGGGGCTGTGTCCCCCATGATCCCTGGAGAGCCTCCAAGCCCACCCAGATTATTGAACAAGATCAGAGAGCCACTACATCTTAGGTCAGGGTCCCTGGAAGCAGAGCCCGTGGCAGGAATTTGTGTGCATGTAAGGAAGGAACAGAGGAAGCAGGATGGCAAGGGGGAGGAGCTGAGCAGGGTGCGTGTTCAGGGAAACTCAGCCTTAACTTGATTGATCCCCATGGGGTGAAGGGCATTTGGATCATAAGTCCCATCACAGCGTTGTCCCCCCGGAGGAAAGGGCATCAGGCTTAGGAACTCCCATAGCCGTCAGTCATTGGTTTCACCCCAAGCAGGAGGGCTGGCAGGAGGGAGGGGTAGGTGGCTCCCACTCAGTCAAGGTCAATTCTCCAGGGGCAGCTATAAGCCATGAGTGGATGTCCCCCAGGAAAGGGGACACGGGCAGGATACCAATACCATCCACTGAACTCCCAACCTCAAGAAACAAGGTGGCCCCCACCGCCAAGCTGTGACCACCCAACCCCGGGGAACATGGTGGCCCTCTCGACCAGTTCAGAACCAGTTGGCCCCCAGCTGCTCAGCCCAAGGCAGCTCCTGCATGCGGGACAGCAGACAAGCCACAGACAACACCCTCTGAGATTCCAGGCTTCCCATTCCAGGGGCTGCTGCTGGGTCCAACACAGGGCGAGAGCATCCTAGGACCTTGACTACTCCCACGCCAGCCCTCTTCATTGGCACTGTTCCTAGAAGTCTCAAGTCCAGAGCCAACTGAGCCAGGTGGAGACCAAACACCATCTGACCGGCCTGAGGCTACCACTCTCTGACATTCCACCTCCATCTTCTTGAAAACTCTTCCCTCTTAGGCCCTGCCATCTTTCTCCTCCACCCTCCACCCACCCCCATGGCTGCACCTACTTCTCCTCATTCATTAAAGACTTAAGCACATGACTCACAGTCTTCTGGTATTCTCTCACGGCCCAGGGCTGCGGGGACCACCCATACGTCACTCTGCCCTCTACATTCCATGCCGTCCTCGTGTCCTGTGACCTCCTCCTCCACTCCATTTAGCTACCCACTTGTAGGACCACACCCCGGACCTTGTCTTCCCCCAGAACTGCTCCACCTCTAGAATCTTCCATCCAATTCAGGTCAGTGAATATTTATTGTTCACTTTTGTGAGACAAGCCCCGTGCCAGGTGCACAGGATTTATCTGGGAAGAATCAGGCACAGTCCCTGACCTCGTGGAGCTTACATGCTATGAAGAGGATGGCCGCTGAACTCGTGACACCTGGGGAAGCAGGGGGTGCTGGGGGAGGGGGAGGGGGAAGCCAACATCCGGGCACCCAGGAAAAGCTTCCTTGGGACTTCTTTCTTTTTATTTTTTCGCCGTGCCACGAAGCCTGTGGGATCTTACTTCCCCGACCAGAGAACGAGCCCGTGCCCCCTTGCAGTGGAAGCACACAGTCTTAACCACTGGACCACCAGGGAAGTCCCTGGGACTTCTTAAGCTGACACCTAGAGAAAGAGGAGGATTCTGCTAAGCAAAGAGGGGAGGGGATTCCAGGCAGAGGGAAGAGTATATGAAAAGCCTAGAAAGGAGAGCAAACCTGATGCCAAGGACAGGAAGCAACCCAGGAGGGCTCATGGTAGGAGTCGGGCCAAAGTAGAGAGGGGCTGGATCATACAGTGCTTTCTCTGGAAATCTCCATTAATGATTTTGGACTTTATCCTAAGAACAATGAAAAGTCACTGGGGAGACATCATACAGAAGCGACACGATCTAATTTACAGAGTCTGGTCATAGTGCGGAGGGGCCGAGGCAGGGCTCTCTGTTTAGAGCCTGACGCAATAGTCCAAGTGAGAAACAACAGGGGCCTCAACTAGGGTGTGCACAGTGGTGATGGAAAAAGTAGCTGGATTTAAGAAATGCTTACGAGATAGAATCGAAATGATTTGGTGACTTGGTTGGGTGTGGGGATCAGGTAGAGAGAGGAATCAAAGTGACTCCCGGGTTTCCGGCTCTGGGTGGTGGTGCCATTTACCAAGTGGAGGAGCAGGTGTGATAACTTCCACCTGATAACTTCTGATAACTTCCGTTTCAGACGAATTAGTCTGAGACACAAATAAGATACCTGGTTATCCCCTCTCATTCATGGACTGACTGCCTTATAACCCTGGCTCGCTACTAAGACACTTATTATCATTCTTGGTGACTTCACACCCCAAACCTTGACCTCTCAGTTCCTGGACTTCCTTGTTTCCAGCAATCTTTTTCTCCACCCATTGAACCTGTCCACATGTGTGCTCACACCCTAGACCCTGTGTGTACCGAGAGCTGCACAACCTCCTATCTATGTAGGTCACTCTCTCTCGTTCCCACTCCAGCAATCCTTCTGCCCCATCTACTAGTCAATAACCCCATTATCTCAATGTCCATCACCCCCTTCATATCCCCACCTTCCCACCTTCCCCAGCTTAGAGTCCATGTGCCCCCATGTCATTGCCGACTCGTAGTTATCCTCACTCCCTTGCCTTTCTGTGCTTCTATCATCACTCCCCAGGCAAGACCCTAACTTCAATTAAACCCAACTCTCCATGTGGCCCCTGTTCCAGAACACCTGGAGAATAATACCACTGGACCGGCTAGTTTCATGTGCAACTTTTAGCCATAAAGATCAAGTGGGCACTCAGCATCTCTAAGAAATTCTACGTTTTTCTAAAACTTTAACTCTATTCTCCAAGATAACTATATCATACCTTCTCTTTCCCCAAACCTCCAGCCCCCATTCTCCTAATCCCCCATTTCAGCCGAGAGCCAGGCATCCTGTGCCATTGGGCAATAGAAGCAGTAGGCAAGCACTAACTTATCCCCCACCACCAAGTCTGCCAGCCTCCTGGCATGAGTGCCCCTTCACTCTGCCTTCTCCTGTATAACATGGATGAAGCATCCCTGCTCCTGGTACCCCCACCCCCAACTGTATGTGGGCACTGGACCCCACCACCTCTCACCTCCACTGCATCACGATTCCTTTCTATAAATATATCCTATAAGGTTTTCCTCTCTCTCTTTTTTTATTTTTATTTTCTAATATTTGTTTATTTATTTTTGGCTGTGTTGGGTCTTGGTTGCAGCACATGGGCTTAGCTGCCCTGTGGCACGTGGGATCTTAGTTCCCCAACCGGGGATCGAACTCACGTCACCTACATTGGAAGGTGGATTCTTAACCCCTGCGCCACCAGGGAAGTCCCTCTCTCTTCTTTAAAATTCCCTCTTGACATCACATCCTTCTCCAGCTACTACCCTGTTTACAAAAAAAACAAAATCCTCTAAAAGTTGTCTACACTCGACAGCTCCACTTCCTCACCACTTTAACCACTGCAGTCAGGACTGCTCTTGTCAAGGTCACAAATGGCCGACACATTGTCAGATCCACTGGTCATCCTCATCTTAATTCCCTCAACGACATTTGGGTGTTGAGAGCTCCCTCCTTAAACACCATCTTCCCTTGGCTCCCGGGCAGCATCTTCTCCTGAATCCACCTCACTGATGGGTCTCTCTTGACCTCCATGGATTCCTCTTCCTCTTGCTGATCTCTGAACGCAGGATGCCCCAGGGCCTAGTTCTCTACCCTCTTTTCTCCTCTATCTACACTTCCCCTCTGTGATCTTGTCTAGAATCATCCATAAAATCATCTATAAGCTGTTGACGCTCACATTTTTAAGTTCAGACCTAACCACTCCCATGAGTGTTAGACTCATGCATCCAACTTCCCGTTAGTCATCCAAAATAGAACTCCTAATCCCACAACAGAGAACAGATTTATGTTTCCTCTTGGTCTTCTCCACCTTGGAAGATGTCATTCCTGTCCACCCAGCTGCTCGATTCAAAGACCTAGATGTCTCTTTCTGCATAATCACATCCACACCATTAATGAGTCAAGTTGGATATAATTCCAAAATATGCTCAAAGTCCATTCGCTCCCTACCATCTCCAAGTGCCACCTCACTGAACACTGGATACCTGCAGTTGGCTCCCTGCCCCCACTCTTGCTCCTCTTCAATTCCTCCTCCACATGGCAGCCTGAGAGATCTTTCTATCATGTAAATCAGGCCAAGTCACTCCTTGCTGAAAACCCTCCAAGTGACTTCCCATCAGGGCTGTAAAAAATGAAGATAAACTCTTTGCCATGGCCCGCCAGTCCCTACCTGGTTAGGCCCTGGTTACCTCTCCAAACTCATCTTCCTAAGCCCTCCCCTCCCCTTCTCGCAAGCACCCCACCACCACCACCCGGCTCTCCCCCGCCCACCCCCCACCCCCGCGCGCAGCTTCCGGCTCCGGCCCCCCCCCCCCCCCCGCGCGCGCGCGCGCGCGCGCGCACACACACCAGCCTTCTCCCACCTCGGTGTCTTTGCTCTGACTTCTGCTGCCTGTGCTCTTCCCCAGAGCTTCACACAACTGCCTCCTTAGCATTCTCATCTCAAATCAACATCCTCTCCTCCAGGCGGCCCTTTGTGACCCACCAACCCCCCATGAAACACACAGGCCACACAGTCGCCCTCTACCATATGACCCCATTTTATCGTCTTCATGGCATTTACTAGTATATGAAATTGTCTTATTTGTTTACATGTTTATTCTCTGTATCATCCCACTAGGATGAGCTCTTGAGAACAGGGACTCTGTCATGTTCACCCCTTTATCCACCAGCACCCAGAACAGTGCTTGACACATAGTAGGCACTCAGTAAAAATGCGTTGACCCACTGAGTGATTGGCACCCAGGTGGAGATGTCTAGCAAGCTGTTGGGTATAAGAGGGAAAAGCCCTGGCCAGGAGATATCAATTTGGGAGTTGTCAGCAAAACATCTAAAAATGAGATAAGATTTTGCTCCAAAATTATCTCTGAGGTAGGAAAGATTTGTCTTATGTTCCAGTCCTTACAAAGTCTCCTGAATTATGGGGCAGGCTCTCAATTACCACGTTTTGAACAACAAAATGCTCTTTGGGGAAAACTCGTTAGCCTGAAATAACCTCAATCAATGAAGTTTTGGATATGCATGGAGGTCGCTGGTAGAATCAGAAAAAAATGGTGGCAAAGACATTTCACATAGATTCAATCATTATTCCTAGGGGTATGACCTTATAATTTCAAGTATTCATCTTTTTAAGCAAGCCTTTCTAAAAAAAATCACTTCAAAAACAATAAAGAAATTGGTTATGTTGTAGAGACAACAAATACACACCTACCAGATGATTTTTTTTTTTTTAGTTTATGCAACCTAATATTATGCAACCAGGTTTTTGTGGCAAAGAATAAAGTTTCCAGCATCACACACAGATTCAGAAAGCACTATGACACAAATAACTTGGGCAAAAATAAAGTTTGTGTGTTCTGTAAAAGGTTAATGATAACAAACAAAAGCTCTAATGGTACTGACCCAGGTGTTAAAGAGAAATGTTAAAAGTTTAAATAAAATTGCTTCATAAAATATGAGGGAAGAAAAAAAATAATGTATTACTACAATGTCTTATATAATATGTGATATTTTTAATGTATAGCGAACTAAGTTAATAAAGTACATCAGTACTTCAACCACACTAAACGTTTATGTATTCAAATTAGGCTCCAAACTTTTTGGAGAGTCTCCTCATTGGGAATCTAGGGGATTGCTTTTAATTTGGTTTTTATCTTATATCTGGGCCTCTACGGTAGGTGGTAACTTAAGCCCTGAGACTGTCTAATACTGTACGGAGTCTGTTTGGGGGAGAGATGAGAAGATGCCCTAGGGTGGAGGCTTAAAGACCAAATGGAGTGAGCCTTGTGGGATAAACTGGTATCATAGAAGCCAAGGGAAACAATGTCACAGAGGAGGAAGTTGATGTCACGGAAGCCAAGAGAAGTTTCTAGAAGAGTTTCTAGGAAGAGGAGAAAGTGATCATTGGTGCCAAACACTGTCATGGGTCAAATCACATAAAGACTGAAAAGTGTTCTTTGGATTAACAAAGATGGTCATTGGTACCCATGGCAAGAATCTCTGTAGAGAATGGGGTGCAGAAACCAGGTCCCAACAAAGTGAGGGACAGTGAAGGTCAAGCAAATGGAGATAGCAAGAGCAGACAACTGGTTGGAAAATGTTGGCTGTGGGAACAATAGAAAATTAAAGGGTATTGGCTGCAAGAGAATGGGGGCAGTCAAGCAATTTTTTTTTTTTTTTTATAATAAGAAGGCTTGGGAATATTTAAAAGTGGTGAGATGAAACCAGTAGAAGGGAAAGGAGGTCAAGTTCCCCAAGAGAGCCAGAGGGAATGGGGTGCAGAGCCCAGATGGAGGCTCAGACTTCGACAGGAAAAGTACAGTTCGGTTATTGTAACAGGAGGAGAGGAGGAAAGGGTGAGGCAGGTGTGAGTCAACCCGCTCTCTAACCACAGTTACCCCAGCCCTCTCACTTCGCTCTCCCTCAACATCTGCCCATGTATGTTGACCTCACGGGCACCTCCAGACCTGATCCTGTGACCCTCTACCAATCTGCCAGCCCTGCCTACATTCCCTTCCGTCTGTATCCAGCCTACATTGAGGCTCCACAGAATTCCTCCCACCACCCTCCTCTCACATGGGAGCTTCTAAATTGATGTCTAATATCATATGATATCACTTATATGTGGGATCTAAAAAAAGGCTACAAATGAAGTTATCTACAAAATTGAAATAGAGTTACAGATGTAGAAAATAAACTTATGGGGACTTCCCTCGTGGTCCAATGGTTAAGAATCTGCTTTCCGGGCTTCCCTGGTGGCGCAGTGCTTGAGAGTCCGCCTGCCGTTGCAGGAGACGCGGGTTCGTGCCCCGTTTCGGGAAGATCCCACATGCCGCGGAGCGGCTGGGCCCGTGAGCCATGGCCGCTGGGCCTGCGCGTCCGGAGCCTGTGCTCCGCAAATGGGAGAGGCCACAACAGTGAGAGGCCCGCATAACGCAAGAAAAAAAAAAAAAAAAAAAAAAAAAAAGAATCTGCTTTCCAATTCAGGGGACATGTAAATCCCTGATCAGGGAACTAAGATCCCACATGCCATGGGGCAACTAAGCCCATGCACTCTAGAGCCCACACACCACAACTAGAGAGTCTGCACACTGCAATGAAAGATCCCACCTGCCGCAAACAAGACCCAATGCAGCTAAATAAATAATTTTTTTAATAAATAAATAATTTTTTAAAAAAGAAAATAGAAGCCTTTTAGATAGCCTCATCCACCAGAGGGCAGACAGCAGAAGCAAGAAGAACTACAATCCTGCAGCCTGTGGAACAAAAACCACATTCACAGGAAGATAGATAAGATGAAAAGGCAGAGGGCTATGTACTACATGAAGGAACAAGATAAAAGCCCAGAAAAACAACTAAATGAAGTGGAGATAGGAAACATTCCAGAAAAAGAATTCAGAATAATGATAGTGAAGATGATCCAGGACCTCAGAAAAAGAATGGAGGCAAAGATCTGGAAGATGCAAGAAATGTTTAACAAAGACCTAGAAGAATTAAAGAACAAATACCTAGAAGAATTAAAGAACAAACAAACAGAGATGAACAATACAATCACTGAAATGAAAAATACACTAGGAGGAATCAACAGCAGAATAACTGAGGCAGAAGAACGGATTAGAGACCTGGAAGACAGAATGGTGGAATTCACTGCCGTGGAGCAGAATAAAGAAAAAACAATGAAAGGAAATGAAGACAGCCTAAGAGACCTCTGGGACAACATTAAACGCAACAACATTTGCATTATAGGGGTCCCAGAAGGAGAAGAGAGAGAAAAAGGACCCGAGAAAATATTTGAAGAGATTATAGTCAAAAACTTCGCTAACACGGGAAAGGAAATAGCTACCCAAGTACAGGAAGTGCAGAGAGGCCTAAGCAGGATAAACCCAAGGAGAAACACACTGAGACACAGAGTAATCAAATTGACAAAAATTAAAGACAAAGAAAAATTATTGAAATGAACAAGGAAAAAATGGCAAATAACATACAAGGGAACTCCCATAAAGTTAACAGCTGATTTCTCGGCAGAAACTCTACAAGCCAGAAGGGAGTGGCATGATATACTTAAAGTGATGAAAGGGAAGAATCTACAACCAAGATTACTCTACCCAGCAAGGATCTCATTCAGATTCCACGGAGAAATCAAAAGATTTACAGACAAGCAAAAACTAAGAGAATTCAGCACCACCAAACCAGCTCTACAGCAAATGTTAAAGGAACTTCTCTAAGAGGGAAACACAAGAGAAGAAAAGGACCTACAAAAACAAACCCATAACAATTAAGAAAATGGTAATAGGAGCATACCTATCGATAATTACCTTAAATGTCAATGGATTAAATGCTCCAACCAAAAGACACAGGCTCACTGAATGGATACAAAAACAAGACCCATATATATGCTGTCTACAAGAGACACACTTCAGACCTAGGGACACATACAGACTGAAAGTGAGGGGTTGGAAAAAGATATTCCATGCAAATGGAAATCAAAAGAAAGCTGGAGAGGGCTTCCCTGGTGGCGCAGTGGTTGAGAGTCTGCCTGCCAATGAAGGGGACGTGGGTACGTGCCCCGGTCCGGGAAGATCCCACATGCCGCGGAGCAGCTGGGCCCGTGAGCCATGGCCGCTGAGCCTGCGCATCCGGAGCCTGTGCTCCGCAATGGGAGAGGCCACAACAGTGAGAGGCCCGCGTACAGCAAAAAAGAAATCGAAAGAAAGAAATAAAGCTGGAGTAGCAATACTCATATCAGGTAAAATAGACTTTAAAATAAAGAATGTTACAAGAGACAAGGAAGGACACTACATACTGATCAAGGGATCAATCCAAGAAGAAGATATAACAATTATAAATATATATGCACCCAACATAGGAGCACCTCAATACATAAGGCAACTGCTATCAGCTATAAAACAGGAAATCGACAGTAACACAATAAGAGTGGAGGACTTTAACACCTCACTTACACCAATGGACACATCATCCAAACAGAAAATTAATAAGGAAATGCAAGCTTTAAGTGACACAATAGACCACATAGATTTAATTGATATTTATAAGACATTCCATCCAAAAACAGCAGATTACACTTTCTTCTCAAGTGCACATGGAACATTCCCCAGGATAGATCACATCTTGGGTCACAAATCAAGCCTCAGTAAACTTAAGAAAATTGAAATCATATCAAGCATCTTTTCTGACCACAATGCTATGAGATTAGAAATCAATTACAGGGGAAAAAATGTAAAAAACACAAACATATGGAGGCTAAACAATATGTTACTAAATAACCAAGAGATCACTGAAGAAATCAAAGAGGAAATCAAAAATACCTAGAGACAAATTATAACGAAAACACGACAATCCAAAATCTATGGGATGCAGCGAAAGCAGTTCTAAGAGGGAAGTTTATAGCAATACAAGCCTACCTCAAGAAACAAGAAATATCTGAAATAAACAATCTAACCTTACACCTAAAGGAACTAGAGAAAGAAGAACAAACAAAACCCAAAGTTAGTAGAAGGAAAGAAATCATAAAGATCAGAGCAGAAATAAATGAAATAGAAACAAAGAAAATAGCAAAGATCAATAAAACTAAAGGCTGGTTCTTCAAGAAGATAAACAAAATTGATAAACCATTAGCCAGACTCATCAAGCAAAAGGGGGAGAGGACTCAAATCAATAAAATTAGAAATGAAAAATGAGAAGTTACAACAGACACCGCAGAAGTATCCTAAGAGACTACTACAATCAACTCTATGCTAATAAAATGGACAACCTGGAAGAAATGGACAAATTCTTAGAAAGGTATAACCTTCCAAGACTGAACCAGGAAGAAATAGAAAATACGAACAGACCAATCACAAGTAATGAAATTGAAACTGTGATTAAAAATCTTCCAGCAAACAAAAGTCCAGGACCAGACGGCTTCACAGGTAAATTCTATCAAACATTTAGAGAAGACCTAACACCCATCCTTCTCAAACTCTTCCAAAAAATTACAGAGGAAGGAACACTCCCAAACTCATTCTGTGAGGCCACCATCACCCTGATACCAAAACCAGAGAAAGGTACTACAAAAAAGGAAAATTACAGACCAATAAAACTGATGAATATAGATGCAAAAATCCTCAACAAAATACTAGCAAACAGAATCCAACAACACATTAAAAGAATCATACACCATGATCAAGTGGGATTTATCCCAGGGATTCAAGGATTCTTCAATATATGCAAATCAGTCAATGCAACACACCACATGAACAAACTGAAGAAGAAAAACCATATGATCACCTCAATAGATGCAGAAAAAGCTTTTGACAAAATTCAACACCCATTTATGATAAAATCTCTCCAGAAAGTGGGCATAGAAAGAACCTACCTCAACACAATAAAGGCCATATACGACAAACCCACAGCAAACATCATTCTCAATGGCGAAAAACGGAAAGCATTTCCTCTAAGATCATGAACAAGACAAGGATGTCCACTCTCACCACTATTATTCAACATAGTTTTGGAAGTCCTGGCCACAGCAATCAGAAAAGAAAAAGAAATAAAAGGAATACAAATTGGAAAAGAAGAAGTAAAACTGTCACTGTTTGCAGATGACATGATACTATACATAGAGAATTCTAAAGATGCCACCAGAAAACTACTAGAGCTAATCAATGAATTTGGTAAAGTTGCAAGATACAAAATTAATGCACAGAAATCTCTTGCATTCCTATACACTAATGATGAAAAATCTGAAAGAAATATTAAGGAAGCACTCCCATTTACAATTGCAACAAAAAGAATAAACTACCTAGGAATAAACCTACCTAGGGAGCCAAAAGACCTGTATGCAGAAAACTATAAGACACTGATGAAAGAAATTAAAGTTGATACAAACAGATGGAGAGATATACCATGTTCTTAGATTGGAAGAATCAATATTGTGAAAATGACAATACTAACCAAAGTAATCTACAGATTCAGTGCAATCCCTATCAAATTACCAATGGCATTTTTTACAGAACTAGAACAAAAAATCTTAAAATTTGTATGGAGACACAAAAGATCCCAAACAGCCAAAGCAGTCTTGAGGGGAAAAAATGGAGCTGGAGGAATCAGACTCCCTGAGTTCAGACTGTACTACAAAGCTACAGTAATCAAGACAATATGGTACTTGCACAAAAACAGAAATATAGATCAATGGAACCGGATAGAAAGCCCAGAGATAAACCCACGCACCTATGGTCAACTAATCTATGACAAAGGAAGCAAGGATATACAATGGAGAAAAGACAGTCTCTTCAATAAGTGGTGCTGGGAAAACTGGACAGCTAGATGTAAAAGAATGAAATTAGAACACTCTCTAACACCATACACAAAAATAAACTCAACATGGATTAGAGACCTAAATGTAAGAAAGGACACTATAAAACTCTTAGAGGAAAACATAGGAAGAACACTCTTTGACATAAATCACAGCAAGATCTTTTTTTGATCCACCTCCTGGAGAAATGGAAATGAAAACAAAAATAAACAAATGGGACCTAATGAAACTTAAAAGCTTTTGCACAGCAAAGGAAACTACAAACAAGATGAGAAGACAACCCTCAGAATGGGAGAAAATATTTGCAATCAAATCAACAGACAAAGTATTAATCTCCAAAATATATAAACCGTTCATGCAGTTCAATATTAAAAAAACAAACAACCCAATCAAAAAAATGGGCAGAAGGCCTAAATAGACATTTCTCCAAAGAAGACATACAGATGGCCAAGAAGCAGATGAAAAGCTGCTCAACATCACTAATTATTATAGAAATGCAAATCAAAACTACAATGAGGGATCACCTCACACCAGTTAGAATGGGCATCATCAGAAAATCTACAAACGATAAATGCTGGAGAGGGTGTGGAGAAAAGGGAACCCTCCTGCACTGTTGGTGGGAATGTAAATTGATACAGCCACTATGAAGAACAGTATGGAGGTTCCTTAAAAAACTAAAAATATAACTACCATATGACCCAGCAATCCCACTACTGGGCATACACCCAGAGAAAACCATAATTCAAAAAGACACATACGCCCCAGTGTTCATTGCGGCACTATTTACAATAGCCAGGTCATGGAAGCAACCTAAATGCCCGTTGACAGACGAACGGATAAAGATGTGGTACATATATACAATGGAATATTACTCAACGATAAAAAGGAATGAAATTGGGTCATTTGTAGAGACATGGATGGATCTAAAGACTGTCATACAGAGTGAAATGTCAGAAAGAGAAAAACAAATATCCTATATTAACGCATACATGTGGAACCTAGAAAACTGGTACAGATGAACTGGTTTGCAGGGCAGAAATAGTGACACAGATGTAGAGAACAAATGTATGGACACAAAGGGGGGAAAATGGTGAGGGGGTGTGGTGTGATGAACAGGGAGATTGGGATTGACATATATACACTAATATGTATAAAATGGATAACTAATAAGAACCTGCTGTATAAAAAAATAAATAAAATTCTAAAAAAAATAAAGAAAATAAACTTATGGTTAACTGAGGGGCACAGGGAGGAGAGGGATACATTGGAAGACTGGGATTGACACATACACACTACTATATATAAAATAGACCAGGTGTCCCCAACCCTCACACTACCAGTCTGTGGCCTGTTAGGAACCGGGCCGCACAGCAGGAGGTGAAGCTTCATCTGTACTTACAGCCGCTCCCCATTGCTCGCATTACCGCCTGAGCTCCACCCCCGTCAGATCAGCGGCAGCATTAGATTCTCATAGGAGTGCAAACCCTACTGTGAACTGCGCAGGTGTTGGATCTAGGTTGCACACTCCTTATGAGAATCTAATGCCTGATTATCTGAGGTGGGGCTGAGGCAGTGATGCTAGTACTGGGGAGCGGCTGCAAATACAGATTATCATTAGCAGAGAGGTTTGACTGCACAGAGACCATAATAAATCAATTGCTTGCAGACTCATATCAAAACCCTATCAGTTGGTGGCAAGTGACAATTAAGCTGCATCTTATGGAGTAGACTGGACATAAGCAACACACTTTGGGTGTCACTGTCTCCCATTGCCCCCAGACAGGACCATCTAGTTGCAGGAAAACAAGCTCAGGGCTCCCACTGATTCTGCATTATGGTGAGTTGTATAATTATTTCATTATATATTACAATGTAGTAATAACAGAAATAAAGTGCACAATAAATGTAATGTGCTTGAATCATCCCGAAACCATCCCCACCCCCACCCTGGTCCATGGAGAAATTGTCTTCCACGAAACCAGTCCCTGGTGCCAAAAAGGTCGGGGACCGCTGAAATAGATTAACTAATACGGACCTACTCTATAGCACAGGGAACTCTACTCAATACTCTATAATGGCCTATATGGGAAAAGAATCTTAAAGAGTGGATATATGTATTTGTATAATAGATTCACTTTGTTGTACACCTGGAACTAACACAACATTGTAAATCAATTATACCCCCCCAAATTCTTTTTAATAAAATAAATTGATGTCTGCCCTCCCTACTAGAGGGCAAGCTCTCCAAGGGCAGGAAAAGAATCTACCTGGCTTGCCAATGTATCCTCAGGCCCTACACCACACCTGATATACCATCAAGGGGTAAGAAATATTTGCTGAGATAAAACTGGAATAAATTGCCATCGTACTAATACCCCCATTGTCCCTCTGCCCCTCCTGCTTGTTTTCCCACCTCTACACCCTGTGATGGGCTCTGCTGGTGTGAATCAAGCCAGCAGCATGAGGCCACTGCAAATTCATGTTCTCCAGTCCAATCTGACTGTCCTCATTCTTCCCTGCTTCGGTCTCTCTGCTGTTGTTCATGCTGGTAGGCTTCTCAACTTTCTCTACTCTCCTTCTAGCCAGTTTCATCTTGTTTTCATTCTACCTCTCCAAGAAAATAAAAGCTGCCTGAGAAGAATGCTCTCCCGTCTACAGCCACCAGACCTATAGACCAACCGTATCCACATGCGTCCTCCTCCTTTCCCCCAGCACAGAAAAAGGCGTGAGCCTGCTCCAGCCAAGGCTCTAATCTGCCCCTCACCCCATGCTCAGATGCCCTCCCTCCCCACCCCCTTACTCTCTCCTGTTTCTTCAACCTCTGCTTCTCTCCAGGCTCTCCCAGCATCCAAGCATGCTCACCTCTCTCCATCCAAAAAACAAAAACAAAACCCTTCCTTGACCCCCGTCTCCCGCAGCTACCTCCTCATCTCTCTCCTGGCTCTCACAACTGTGCCTCCTGAGTCAGAGGTCTTGGTCTTCACGTACTGACTCGATGTCCTCACCTCCCACTCACTCCCACCAGCTATGAGCCAGTCTCTGCCCCAGCACTCAGACTTGCCCTTGCCAAGCACACCTAATACTCTTTTGCTGCTAAAGCCCAGCAGGTGTTCACGGTCCTCATCTTAAACCACGAGTCATCTTACAGGTTAAACAGCCTTCCTTCTTGAGCCTCTTCCCCTACGTGTCCTGTGCACCCAGGATCCTCCCCCCTTCTAAACTGGGGTGCTAAAGGTATAATAGGGAAGAACATTTTGTATTCTATTACAAGTTAATCACGAAAGAGATGTTGCCTATAAGCTTGAATTATACATAATGGCCCATCTCTGGGAACCCTGTTACCCAGGTAATGAGCATTAAGCTAAAATACCTTTGTTTAGCTCACAGGAAACATCCTGGCCAGGCCCACCTGTGAATGACTGCAGGGAGGAAGAAATTAACACATCCCCTACCGTGGCTGATGGGAACCAGGAAGTGTTTGACTTTACTCCTTCCACTTCTGGTATAAAAGGAGCCTGAATTCTAACTCAAGCAAGATGGTTCTTTGGGGCATGAGCCCACCATCTTTCTCAGTTTGCTGGCTTTCTGAAAAAAGTCGTTATCCCTTGCCCCAACAACTCATCTCTCAATTATTGGCCTGCGTGGAGTGAGCAGTATGAGCTTAGACTCGGTAACAAAAGCAACTATCAGCATGCATCCTGGCCCCCTGACCTCAGAGTGGATATGTGCTCGAAGTGGGGCCACTCAGTTGTCTTCTCCAGGTTACTTGAATCCTCCCTAAAGGAAGCATGTAGCAGCAAAACCTGGGGAGGTGTGTGCTCAGGTTGCTGCAGGCCATGAGCAAAAGCCTTGTGCAGGGGCTTCCCTGGTGGTGCAGTGGTTAAGAATCCGCCTGCCAGTGCTGGGGACACGGGTTCGAGCCCTGGTCTGGGAAGATCCCACATGCCACGGAGCAACTAAGCCCGTGCACCACAACTACTGAGCCTGCGCTCTAGAGCCCACGAGCCACAACTACTGAGGCCGCATGCCACAACTACTGAAGCCCACGCACCTAGAGCCCGTGCTCCGCAACAAGAGAAGCCACCGCAATGAGAAGCCCACGCACTGCAACAAAGAGCAGCCCCCGCTCGCCACAACTAGAGAAAGCCCATGCACAGCAACAAAGACCCAATGCAACCAAAAATAAATAATAAATAAATTTTAAAAATTTAAAAAAAAAAAAAAAAGCCTTGTTGCAGAAGCCCATCCGTACGAGGAGAGAGGAAGCCAGCAGTCCCGGAGGAGCAGAGGGAGGCAAGCAAGGAGAGACGTCCTAGAAAGCAGACCTGACTTGGGCCAGGTGCTGGTGGGGTCCCAAGGTACCCCTGCCCTTCCCACGTTTCTGCAAACCAATCAATTCCCCTTTGTGCCCAAACTAACTCAAGGTGGGTTTCTGTCATTTGCAATCCAGGGTGCCGACTAATACACCCAGGCTTCTAGGACACCACTCTTCCAGTTTTCCTGCTGTTCCAGCCACTCCCCCTCAATCTCCTTCACCTGCCCACTTCGTTGGGGAGGTCCTCAGGGCTCTGTCCCAGGCCGTCCATCTGCAGTCCTCAGCCCTCCCTGGGTGAACTCATCCTCCCCCTTGGCCTTCATTACCATCTGGACACCACTGACTCCCAAACCCATATTTCCATCCCCTTTTTCTTTTTCCTTCACTTTTTAAAATTGTGATAAAATATATACAAAATGAAATTACCATTTTAATCATTTTTAAGTGTAAAATTCAATAGTGTTAATTACATTCACAAGGTGTACAACCGTCACTACTATTTCCAGAACTTTTTCATCACCTCTGAAAAAAAGTCTATACCCATTAAACACTAACCCCCACCCACCCTTCCACCTAGCCCCTGGTAACCTCTGACAACTTACTGTCTCTATGAATTCACCTATTCTAGATATTTCATATAAGTGAAATTATATGATATTTGTCCTTTGTGTCTGGTGTATTTCACTTAGCATAATGTTTTCAAGATTCATCCATGTTGTAGCATGTATCAGAACTTGATTCCTTTTTATGGCTGAATAATATTCTATTGTATGGATAGACTACATTTTGTTCATCCATTCTTCCTTTGATGGACATTCAGGTTGTTTTCAAACACTGGCTATTGTGAACAGTGCTGCTATGAACATTCATGCACAGGTATTTGAGTCCCTGTTCCCAGATCTTTCGGGTATACACCTAGGCGGGAACTTGCTGGGTCAAGTGGTAATTCTATGCTTAACTTTCTATGCATCCACTGCCTCCAGACATCCACATGCATGTTGTCCCACAGGGAGCTCAGACCACCTGGCAGGGCATTTGGATGCAGAGGACAGTTTGGCTGTATAGAAACAACCAGTCCTGAGCCACGCCCCAGCCCTGAGGACCTGGGAGAGGCCAAGGATTGGGCTTCCGGTGAGGCTCAGGGATAGAGAGGCAAACAGGGCAAAACTGTCTTCTAGGTGCTTGCATCGCAAGAAAGGGTTTTTACAGCCATGTCAGAACGTCCCGATGGCCCCTGTTAAGGTGGCTGCAAGGGAATATCATTTACAAACACAAATATCATTTAGCAAACTACAGGCACAAGGCCCCCCCCCCCATTTTCTTCTTTCCCACCCTGTCTGCTCCTCTTGTGCTCCCAGCTCAGCTAATGGCGAACCACCCACACAGGTGCCAAGATCATGACCTCCCCAGTTCGCAGGAACAGTGAGTTCAGGAAACACAGTCCTGCAACCCAGACCCAGTCTAGGCTCTAGTCCCCGGTGCCCAGTGCCCATCACCTAGTTGGCCCGGGACCAAGGCTCCAGAACCTCCCACACTGCAGGTGGCTGGTTGGCTTCAGGCATATTGCACACGCCGCACCCCAGGCTGGCTTCTCTGGCCGCCCTGATGCCCAAGCAAAGAGCTTCCTCCCATCCAGAAGGACAGCAGTGGCTGGATGAGGACAGACAGACTCAGCCAGACACACAGCCCACCTGACCCTTGAGTTCCAGGGATTTGGGCCTGGTGGCAAGAAGAGAGACAGATAAGTCTCGGTCAGTAAAGGCTTCCTGGAGGAGGGCAGGCAGTCAGGGAGAGACTTCTGGAGGGTCGGAGGGTGGGAGGCTAAGCTAGAAGGGGCTAATTAAACAGCTGCTATGTGCTGGCCTGGGACAGAAGCTTATTGTGCTTGATGGTGCCATTCGCTCATTTGGTGAGTACTTTTTTCCACAAAGTGCCAGGCCCTGTTTCAGGCATTGGGAATACACTAGTGGATGCAACAGACAAAGATGACTGTAGATTCTAGTGATTGGGAGACAATTAACAAGAAGCATAAGCAAAATATAAAATATGCTACATGATTCTAGTGCTAAGGAGAAAGATAAAGCAGGAAGGGATGGAAGGAGTACGGGGACAGGAACTGCAATTTGAATGGGAAAGCTAGGCAAGGTGAGGGGGCAAGCCAGGCAGAGGTTTGGGGGAAAGTGTGTCAGCTAGAAGGAAGGGCAAGTTCACAGGTGCTGAGGCTAGGGAAGACCCAGTGTGGACCCAGGATAGCTAGGAAGTCAATGAGGCAGGACAGGGGGAGAGTCACGACGTGTGGAATATGAGGCCAGAGCACACTGGTGAGGCTGAGAAGGACCAGCTCACATAGGGTCCTAAAAGCCATCCTGATGCCTTTGTCACTCTGAGTGAGCAGGAAGCCTGTGGAGCATTTCTAGCAATAGATAGATGGGGCAAGGAATAAAGCAGGGTGACCAGCTGTAAGGCTATTGCAGTGATGCAGGAAAGAAATGATTCGTGACTTTAATGTTACCAGAATAACACTAATGGAGTCAGTGAGTAGTATCCCGATTCTGAAAATAATCTGAAAGTAGAGACAAAATAATTCAGTGACATTGAAAGTGTGGGCCCTTTGAGCCCAATCCACCTGTTCTCCTTGCTCAGACCTTGCAATAAACCTTTTTCTGCTTCAAAGTCAAGAAAGAAAGAGAGGAGAGAGAGAGAGAGAAAGGCAGAAGGAGAGAGAGAGAGAAAGGAAGGAAGAAATAGAGAGAGAAAGAAAGAGAGAGAGAAAGGAAGGAAGAAAGGGAGGGAGGGAGGGAGGAAGGAAGGAAGGAAGGAAAGAAGAAAGGAGGAGAGAGAGAGAAAGAGAAAGAAAGAAAGAAAGAAGAAAGGAAGGAAGGAAGGAAGAAAGAGTGGAAGGAAGGAAGGGAGGAAACAGAAAAGAAAGGGAAAGAAGAGAAAAGAAAAATGATTCACTGCCATTGAATGTGAGGTATGAGAAAAATGAGTCAACATGACTCTGTATGGGGCCTTAGGAGTTGTCAGCCTAATTTTGATATTTTTAACCCTGAGAGGGATGGCATTACCAAGAGAGCGAGTGAGGACAGAGAAGGAGTCCTAGGACTGAGCCCCAGGGGCACCCCAATATTCAGAGGTCAGGGAGATCAGGGGGAACCAGCAAAGGAGACCTAGAAAGAAAGGCCAGAAAAGAAGGTGAAAAGTCAGGGGATGTGATGTGCTGGCCGCCAAAGGCTGCTGGGAGTGCAGGGAAAGATAAGGGTTGAAACTTGACTGTGGGATTTAGCTGCGGGAACCTTGGCAAGAGCGGTGTAGGTGGACTATATGGAGCAAAAGCCTGATTAGAGTTCCAGAGAGAAAGTAAAAGGAAGTGAGGAATCAAGACAACTCATCTGAGAAGTTTTGCTATAAAGGAATGGAAAGAAACGAGGCAGATGCTGGAAGATGTGGGGTCAAGGGACTTTTGTTTGTTAAGATAGAGAAATACCAGAGTATCTATTGTCATGGGAAAGACCCGGTAAAGACAAAAGGGTGGGGCTTCCCTGGTGGTGCAGTGGGTAATAATCCGCCTGCCAATGCAGGGGACACGGGTTCGAGCCCTGGTCCGAGAAGATCCCACATGCCGCGGAGCAACTAATCCCATGCACCACAACTAATGAGCCCGCGCGCCTAGAGCCTGTGCTCCGCAACAAAGAGAAGCCACCGCCATGAGAAGCCCGCACACCGCAACGAAGAGTAGCCCCCACTCGCCGCAACTAGAGAAAGCCCGCGCACCGCAACGAAGACCCAATGCAGCCAAAACATAAATAAATAAATTTTTAAAAAATTAAAAAAAGAGCAAAAGGGTGATGACATGGCGTGAGGTCTGGGGGCAGTGAGAAGGGGTGTGATCCCAGGACACATGTAGAATGACTGAATCCTGACTTCAACTCAGAAAAGTCCTGGATTACCTCTATCTGAGGATACAGCTGGGCAGAAGTTCCAGGTCTCTTGGGATGTCTTGGAAGGAAAGCAACATTCTAGCCCAGATCCCGGGGCATCTCTTCCTACCCACAGCCCCAGACACACTGCAGCAGGACTGGAAAGCCCCCATGCTTCCGCCAACCTGCTTTCCAGAGGATTCTGCCTGCCCCATCTGTGTGCTCAAATGTAGAAAGGGCCTTCAGGCCCAGGAGAGGGCCCAGGTCCCTGCCGTGTGCACACACACACACACACAAACACAAGAAAATCCCAGCAGGAGAGGGAAGCCCTTGCCCGAGGCCTGGGCAGAGTTTCAGACACAGGGGCTCTTGCCTGGGAGCAAGTCCAGCTGGGCCAAGGTCTGTCTGAGCAGGAAGAACACAGTGGCAGGCCTTTCAGGCCTGCTGCCCCAGAGAGCAGGTGCAGGCCCTGAGGGGAGTGGGGTGGCCGGGGCAGCTGCTAAGCCCTGGTGCAACACAGCCCTGCCCTGAGGCGGGAGGATGGCCTAGATGGCCTCCCACATACTCGCCTGCTCAGGAAGCAGAAACTTGGAGTGGGCCAACAGGGCCTGGGGGTCCTCAGAGCCTCTTCCTGGAATGGGGACTCTTCCAGCTCACTCCAGAAAAAGCAAAGGCCGGTTGTTGGGGGCGCTGCCTGATGTCAGGAATGAGTTGTGGCATCTGGCAAGGTCGGAGTGATAGGGAAACCGTGCCCCTCATATTGGGACTTGTGAACCCACGTGCCAGGACTCGAACCCGGACAAAACCCAGTCTTCCAACTGAGATCACACACCTGGTTTCAGGACTTAATGAAGCTCAGGTTTTTGATGTCTCATGGCAGAAAGAATTCAGTGACAGACAAAGTGATAGGTAAGAAGCGGATTTATTTAGAGAGAAACACACTCCACAGAGTGTGGGCCATCTCAGAAGGCGGGGGGGTGGGGGGGAAGGGGGGGCAGCCTTGGGAGAAACACACTCCACAGACAGAGTGTGAGCCATCTCCGAAAGGGAGAAAGGCCCCAGGGTATGGGGGTGTCAGTTTTTACAGGGGTGGGTGATTTCATAGGCTAATGAGTGGGAGGAGTATTCCAGCTATTTCAGAAAGGGGAGGGGATTTCCAGGAATTGGGCCACCGCCCACTTTTTGATCCTTACAGTCGGTCTTGGAACTGTCATGGCGCCTGTGGGCGTGTCATTTAGTGTGCTGACGTGTTACAGTGAGGGTATACTGAGGCTCGAGGTCTACTGGAAGTAGACTTGTCCGCCATCTTGTACCCATTTGGTTCTAATCGGTTTATGTCATGGCCTCAGGCTATGTCATTCTTTCACATGTTGTGCCCTGCCCCCTTCCCTCCTGTTTCACTAGGACCTGGGCAATCAAAGCACCTGGTCACCAGAGCACATTAACCCAACCACACACACAGCCTCACATGCACACAACCTCACAAGACCCTAGCAGCCACTTCCACAAGCATGCACATTCACAACCACACACACCAAACATACACACCTACGCCTCATGCTACCCCCTCAACCCCCAGCTACCCCACCCCACACGGTAACAGACAGTCCTCACACACAACCTTATGCGCACCCAACTTTTACTTTACAAATAGGAACTGATGTCTACAACCAGTGAGCTCTCTACTCTCCTGGAAATAATTTCAAAGAATGTTCTGAAAAGTGACTGCTGAGGAAGTAGGTGAGGTCTCTTCAGGTGGGGTGACCAGGGAATACCCCTGTGAGAAGGTGAGACCTGAATAAGGAGGAAGAACCTGCCAGCTGAAGAGCAGTCCAGGCAAAGGGAACAGCAAATGCAAAGCCCAGAAGGCTGGACTCAACATGGACTGAACATGCTGTTTGTGGAACAGAAAGTAGGCCAGTGTGACTGGGGAGCAGTGATCAAGGGGACATGTGATGGGAGGTGAGGCAGGACTAGGTCACTTGGGGTTTTGTAGGGCAATGTCAGGAGAGTGGGTGTCAGGATAAAAGTAAAGTCACTGTAAACTTTTAATAGGCGAGGGACATGATCTGATTTATATCATTAAAGCACTAGTTTAGCTAGAAGGAACCATGGGAGAAAAACATTTTTCAGTTGTCAGAGGCGGGGAAGGCATTTCTAATTATGACCAATCCCAGAGGCCATAAAAGATAAGATTGATACACTTGACTACGTAAAAAAATGTTTAATTCTGCAAAGCAAAAACCCCATAAGCAAAGTCAAAATACAAGTGTCAGACTTGGAGGGGAGGGTGAAATCCTTGTTATTTGCATCATAGACACAGGGTATATTTCTTTAATATGTAAAGAGCCCCTAAGAAATCAATACTTTTAAAAAGGCAACCACCCAACAGAAAAACGGGCAAAAGCAAAAGACAGTTCACAGAAAAAGAAACACAAGTGGCCCTTAAGCGTATGAAAATATGCTGATTCTCACTCATAATAAAAGAAATGCAAAATAAAATATAATGAGATACCACTGGCAAAGATAAGGTTTGCTAATGCTCTATATTGGCAAGAATATGGGGAAACACACACTTTATGTCTGATGGTAGCATAAACTGATACATCTATGGAGGGGATTTGGCAATATCTAACAAAACTTTAAATGAGCATACTTTAACCCCAAAATTCCACTTCTAAGAATATATCTTATAGATACAATAAAAAAAAAAAAATGTGTTCAGTGATGCTTATCCAAGTGTATTTGTTGCAATGATGTTTACAACAGAAAGAAATACAAGATTGAAAACACCCTTAATTTTCATCAACATGGGAGTGATTAAATATATTATAGTACCTATGCTATTCAGCTGTTTGTTTGTTTTAAGAGACAGCTCTCCATCTACTATAGGGGAAAATGAAATACTATTCAAGCATTAAAAAAAAATGAGATAACTCTATATCTACTGATAGAGGAAATGTCCTATATTTTGTTACATGAAAGGACATGAAAATAGCCAAGTACAGAACCATGTACACAGCACACCTCCATAGGGTAAATGGAAAAATAAATACCTACAGAGTCGAATACGCAGTTGATCTCAGGAAGGAAAAACCAATAACTGGAAACCGAGTGGTCAGGTGGGCAGCGCTGATACATAGTCTGGTGTTCAGCGAGAAGCACTAGAAATGTGGGACTCAGCAGCCAATGGACAGTACTGGAAGCCCGAGGACTGGATGAGCTCACCCAGGAGAGAAGAGGCTGAGACCAGGATGTGAGGCCTCCGAGGTACAAGGAAACCAGGAGTGGGGCGTCAAGGAAGCCAAGGGAAGAAAGTGTTTTGAGAGGGAAGGAGCAGTCAGCCGTGTCAGGTACTTCTGAAGGTGCAGGAGGAGGACAGAGACATTACTGTCGTTTTTAGCACCCTTGATAGGGCTGTCTTTAGTTACATGGTTGGGTGAAAACATTGTTCAACGGGTTGAAGGCTGACTAGGAGGTGAGGAAGTGGGGAACGGGTTTTGCTCTGAAATGCAGCAGAGCCGGAGAAGGTAAGGTGCAGGTGGCAGTCATGGACCCCCCACAGGGCACCATCATACTCACACATAGTCCCACACTGACACATGCACAGAAGTACCCGGCCCACCCCAGCACTGGTCAGTCTCAGCAATGATTTTCAAAGTAAAAGATGGCCTCTGCCCTGTGGCTTTGCCCTATCCAGAAACTCTACATGGCTGAGGCCTCCAGAGCCGGCTCTGCCCCTTATTATCTGTGTGACCCAGGGCAAGTCACACAACCTCTCTGTGCCTCGGCTTTCTCATTCATAAAAGTGAGAAGGATTGTACCTTCCTCATCTGGCACTGTGATGATGAAATAAAGCCTGCGGGACAGTGCCGGGACCAAAGATGTCTCTGAGCCCCCAGTGCAGCATTAGTTTTCTACCAGGAGTAGTAGGTAGGGTGATGGTGTAATTGATCTTTCCAAGTTTGGAGTTACTTTTGAGAGTAAACGGGGACGCTGTTGATTACACCAGGGCCACAGGCATAAACCAGTACAGTCCTGGGAAGATGCCATGTATAATCACCCTCCAGCTAGCAACATCATCTCTGTCCAGACACGGAGTGCTCAGGCCCTTTGGTGACTAAGACACCAGGCCTCCCCGGGAGGCCGGAAACCCTGGGGGTTCCCCGACCAGGCTGAGGCCCCGGGGCTCTCACTACGTTTCTAGTCGTGGCACACTAGTAAATAAGACAAAGCGTCCTTGTCTACAGAGCCCAGCCCAGCCCGGCCCAACCGCAGGCCCCGCCTCCCTCCGCAGGGGGTCTAAAGCGCAGGCTCCGCTCCTTCACTTCTCTCTTACTCCCGCCCCACACCGCACATGGGATTTGCCCCCTGCAGTAACTCCAGGCAACGGCCTCTCCCCATCCGGCCCTCACCCCTGGACGAAGGATCCCCCCCATCTCCTTTCCAGGCGCAGTGCCCCTTCCTGCTGCGGGCACAGGGTCTGCCCCCCAACCTGGTTCTCCAAAGTGCCCATGCCCATTCCAGAACGCGGAGCCTGAGCCACGCACCTACGCGGGGAGGGCAGCCTCCGGGAGCGGTCGAGACCAAGCGCCAGGCGGGGGCAGTGGCCCGCTGGGCGCGGACACAGTACCCGTGGTAACGCACGTGGGCGAGTCCTGATTGCTGTCCGTCCGGGGACCACTTGACACTTAACCAGTTTAGAGCGCTTCACGCTCCGAATCCCATCCCTTTGCCACAGCCCTGCCCAGGGCCACAGATGCCCCCGTTTCACACATGAAGAAGCAGCCCAGGCTCAGACAGGCGTCAAGCCCGGGAGAAGGTTGCTGGGGGAACGAGTGACAATGTCTGGACTAAAACCCGACCCTCTGCGGCGGGCTGCTCCCGAGCTCCTCCCCTGACCCTCCCTCCTCCACGCCGCCCCGGGCTGTGCCTGCCGCCACGCGCCTCGCCGCCACTGCAGAGACGCAGCTCCGGCCCCTCTCGCCTCCGCTGCGGGCCTCGAGGACGCGGGGTCCCGGCCCCCCGCTGGCCACGCCGCTGCTGGTGAGTGCGGGCGCCTCCCCACCCCGCGACCACGGCCGCTGAGCGCTCCCCGGCGACCCCGGGCGGGGCGGGGGCTTGATCCTGCCTTCGGGCCAGGCTGAGACTGGCAGGTGAGGGGATGGGAGGAGGTCGAGGGAACTAGACCCACCCCACTCCCCACCTGCCTTCTCACCCCTCGGCTCGGGGCGGGGAGGGGGCTCCAGCTGCTGAAGTTTCCCGAACAACCCCCTCCCCCGTCGGCAGGCTCCCAAGCTGCCTGGAATGGACGGAAACTTGGGGCTGGTAACGGCTGGGGTGGGGGGGGGTGGAGAGGGGAGGGGAGTTCTGCCCCGAGGAGGGGGCCGGCCGGCACTGTGGAGTGGCGGTGAAAGCTGGGCGCGCCTTGGTCGCGGGGCAGGGGAAAAGCGGACAACTGGGAGCTGCTGCTGGGGGGCCGCATGGGGGACCAGATCCGGCTCCACCAGTCCCGGGCCTGGGCTTGGAGGGAAATTCTTTGCCGGTGAGTCGCGTCCCTAGGGTGTGTTAGACAGGACCGGGCAGACAGGACTGGAAGGTGGAAGGTGGGGGCCCAGGAGGGGGCAGCCCCCAGGTGAGCCGCCCTGAGAAGGCTCAGGTGGAAGCACCTGTCAGGGCCCCTCTCCTCCGGGGCTGGCAGACAGGGTTCCAACCTCCACTCCAGTCTTCTTGAACTCTCGCCAGGTGAGTGGCAGGCTTGGGAGGAAACTGTCTTTTACGACTCTTACCACAGCTCAAGAAAGTAGGAATTATTTCTCTTTAGAGATAAGGAAAGAAGGTCAAAGAGATTAGGAGAACTTGGAAGTCACCCAGGTAGAAGGGGTAGAGCTGAGGCTTGAATCCAGATGTGACTCCACACTCAGTACACATCCCACTGCCCCTCCTCAAAGGACAGATCTTAGAAGGAGCTGAGTTGAGGCAGACACTTTTTTTTTATTCTAAGTATGTTACTGTATGCTGCTGCCAGTGCATATAAAATAATCGCCCTTGTGAAACAGAAGTTCATGAAAATTCAGAGAGGTAGAGGATTAAACAAATACTTTAATTCCCACTGGTAATTCAATTCCGGGAAGAAAATAAAGGGGACGGGAGCAGAGTGACTGGGAGGGCAGGGGCTTCCAGATCTAGGGTAATCTAGGGTGGCCTCTAAGAAGAGGATGTTTTAGCAGAGGCCTCGGTAATGAGAAGGATGCAGCCATGCAAGTTTCTGGAGGAAGAGCA
>NW_006780610.1:6411406-6421899 GCF_000442215.2 Lipotes vexillifer | reverse complement strand
AGCAGGAATAATTACAAAGCCCCAGAGGCCCCCATTGCGGCCCGAGCAGAGAGGCAGGTGGAGAGTGTAGGAGAGTAGGGTAAGAATGTAGAAACTGGGGTTTTATTCTCAGTGTAATGAGAAGCTAGTAGAAAGTTTTAAACAAGGGAGTGACATGATTCAATTTAATGGACTCTGTGGGCACAGGAGCAGACACTTGAAGGCCAGCCAGGAGGCTTTGGTAATAATACCAGCAAGGGTGATGGCGGTTTGGAGCAGGGGGTGGCGGTGGAGGGGTGAGAAGTGGTGATGCAGGGGTGGACCCTCAGTCAGAACGCATGCTCAGAGTCACAGAGCAGCTCTAGGAGCACTCACGTGTGCACACAAGCCCACACATACACACGGAGAGGCACATGCTCCCAACACCCTTTGCAGCATGTAGACACTAGGTGCACTCAGGCAGACCCACCTGTCCACACCCTCTGAGTCATTCCAGGACTAGGAGGAAGATGTGTGATCTGGGGACCTGAACAAAGCATGACTCCCCACCACAAAGCTCCGGCATCCCGGATTGCTGGTGTGTCTGGGGCTCCCTCAGGTTCTGGCACAGGGAAGGAGGGTGTCCCTAGATTTTTCCTGGGTCTGGTGTCCCCAGGAACCAGACCATTACCCTCTCCATGCGCCTCCCCCCACAACCTGAACTGGTCTCCCAACTTCACCACCCACTGCCTGTGGGACCTTGGGGAGATTATTTCCCCTCTCCAAGCCCCAGTTTCCTATCTGGGGTTCATCGCCCCAACTTCACAGGATGATAGCGAGGCATCAACGAGATAAGTTTTGAGAAGCTGGTCTGGGGCAGGCGTCCAGCAGAGAAATGGAGAGCAACCCGTGTCCCCTGCATCGGCAGGAGGACTCTCAACCACTGCGCCACCAGGGAAGCCCCAATTCTAGTTTTAAATGAGTGACTTGACCGCTCTAGATTTCACAATGGATAGCCAGCATTTATTGAGCACTTACTGTGTACTGAGTGCTTTGCAATCATTTTCTTATTTGATTATCAGTTTCTTCATCTGTCAATGAGAAGCATAATAGTGTCTACCTCACAAGGTCCTTATAAGGATTAAATGAGATCCAGCACATAAAGTATTTAGCTCCTTGCCTGGCTCATTGTAAATGCTCAATAAATAATAACTGTTATTATCAGCAAATGCACATTCCCTTCCTTCCGGCATATAGCTCTGTGACTTTGGGCAGGTTACTTAGCCTCTCTGTGCCCGTTTCCTCTCTGTAGCTTAGGAAGAATAACAGTCCTGATCTCATAGGGTCGTTGGGATGATCAAACGAATCCATCCACATAGAGAACTCAGAACAGCGCCTGGCACATAGTAAATGCTCTATAAATGTCATCTACTCATTCTCAGACCGGTTTTCCCATCCTGTCAGGCGGGCACGGCCCCCAGCGCCCCCGCCAGGCACCATGGACTGGAAGACGCTCCAGGCCCTACTGAGCGGGGTGAACAAGTACTCCACAGCCTTCGGACGCATCTGGCTGTCGGTGGTGTTCGTCTTCCGCGTGCTGGTGTACGTGGTGGCTGCGGAGCGCGTGTGGGGGGACGAGCAGAAGGACTTTGACTGCAACACCAAGCAGCCAGGCTGCACCAACGTCTGCTACGACGAGTTCTTCCCCATCTCCAACATCCGCCTCTGGGCCCTGCAGCTCATCTTCGTCACATGCCCGTCGCTGCTGGTCATCCTGCACGTGGCCTACCGCGAGGAGCGGGAGCGGCGGCACCGCCAGAAACACGGCGACCAGTGCGCCAAGCTGTACGACAACGCGGGCAAGAAGCACGGCGGCCTCTGGTGGACCTACCTGCTCAGCCTCATCTTCAAGCTCCTCATCGAATTCCTCTTCCTCTACTTGCTGCACACGCTCTGGTACGGCTTCAGCATGCCCCGCCTGGTCCAGTGCGCCGGCGTGGCCCCCTGCCCCAACGTCGTGGACTGCTATGTCGCCCGGCCCACCGAGAAGAAGCTCTTCACCTACTTCATGGTGGGCGCCTCCGCCGTCTGCATCGTGCTCACCTTCTGCGAGATCTGCTACCTCGTCTTCCACAGGGTCATGCGAAGCCTTCCCAGAAAGAGTGGCCTCCGGGGCCGTGGCCCCCCGTCCTCTGCCAGCCAGGCCTCCACCTGCCGCTGCCACCACAAGCTGGTGGAGGCCGGGGAGTTGGGCCCGGATTCCAGCGACGACAAGCTATGTGCTTCGGCACCCAACATGACCCCCACCTGACCACGGGCTGTGCAGCGATCCTGGGCTGCCCGTGGGGACAGGCAGGGAGGTATTGTGCTGGTGGCGGGGTCCTCCCGGGGCTGGGGGGGCCCCACTCTGAATTCACTACGCTATTCAATTTCACCTTTAGCAGATTGTTTTGAGCACTGGGCACTGTGCTGTCTATCTGGTATAGGTCACACCACAGGCCCACTGGCAGCCCTCCTGGGAGAAAGACAAGCAAATTAACTACTGCCTGCAAGGAAGGGGACACTTAGAGGACTCTGCTGGGCTTCACCTAAGCCAGGAGGGGATGATGGGGAGAGGCTTCCCTGAGGGAGGAATGTTTAAGAGAGGTGAGAAGTGCTTCCTAGCAGACAAAAGCAGGTGCAGAGGCCACAAAAGGAAAGATGCTTGCCCTGGGTCTGGTGAGATGTACCAGACCAAAGGGAATCTTCATTCCTTCGGGAGAAGCACCCAGATTCCTGGGATGGAAAGGAAGTAACCTGCCAGCAGTGGAGGTCTGGAGGCTGAGAGTGAGCCTGGGAAGAGGAGGAGTAAACTCTGGTGACACCAACCCCGGCTTGGGACACCCAGAGATCCTCTGGGTCACCACTGCCCTTTGGGAACCCGCTCCCCATCTTATTCCTCCACCCTCAGGCAGCTTTGCTCCCATCTTCCTCCCACAAGTGTACTCAGTCTGTTGCCAGCCTTTCAGACCCTACTCTCAGGGACTTGAGGTGGATGTGCTGATAGGAACATCCCCAAGGCAATTTCTTTGAAATCAATAAAGGCTGTCTTTTATACAGGTTGACTCTCTTCTTTTCTCCCACACTCCCACCCACAAGACCCTGAGGGCATAGAAGGTAGCCCCTCAGAACAGGAGAGAGCTCCATGGCTCGAGCTGAATTTAGGCTGGGGCTGGGGTTGACCCAGGAGGCATCTGGGGTGGAACCTACAGATATACATGCTGTGATTGTAGATGTGGTCACAAGAGGGCGCTGTGCTCCCTCTACAACAGCACCGCTAGCCCTTCATAGTGAGGCCCTGCCCTGAGCGCACACAGTAACAGCCCTCTGGTTGCAGACAAACCACACTCCTTCCTCCTTTGTAACCCAGTCGCTGCCACCCACAACGTGCATCCCCACCCTGTGTACACAAAATCCCTGTTATTCATACTCTCACTCCTGTATGCTCACAACAGGCTACTCTAAAGGCATGAAAGCGCCAGCCTCACCCAAGCACTATCCAGCTCCTTCCATTTTCCCTGAGCATTTTCTCCATCCCAGGCCCCTGGCAGACATGAGGACTGCACATGGGGAGTATGACCTGAGCCCAAGGAGCTCAGAGCCTGGGGGAGACAGAGACACACTCATCTCCTGCACTAACCAACCCCAGGTGGATCCCAGCCCCACTCCCAGCACTGTGTGATGACCTGAAATTTCAGGAACACCAACGTCCAAGCCAGGACAGGATGGAAAGCAAAAGGGGGTGCAAGGCTATACTCACCCAGAGGAACATTTAGTAACTATCAAAGCCAAGGCCAGGAGCCAGAAATCTAGGAGGCAGTGAGCCAAGAGCCAATGCAGGCAGGGAAAGGACAGGTCATTGTGTCAACAGGACAGGCTGGGGTTCACCTTTGCTCTCACATGTGGTCGTTACTGTGGTAGATAAGCCAGCCAAGTTTAAAGGGCCCGGGCCGGGCTGACACTCACCTCCCAGATTAAATCATAGCCTAACCACTTCATGACCACAGCTTCACCATGCTGCACCTTGGACAGGCTTTCAGAACCTCAGTCTTGTCATCAATACAATGGGAATTTTATCAGTCAGGGTCTCAACAGGAAACAGATGGCACATTCAAACCAAGGAACTTCAAAGAGTTTCCTTGAGGGACTGTTTTTGAAGGTATAGGCATGATTAAGGAAACCCATAAGAGGTACCCTGGGGCTAGTACCAGGGTAGCAATGGACGGGTTGCCACACAAAGGCTGCAAGGATGCATCCAACCGCAGCAATCAAATAAATACCATGACTTCACTCTACCATCTCCTACTCATCTGCCAGTGGCTCCCACTGACCCAACACAACCAGAAACCAGAGGGCACAGAAGCCTATTGAGACAGTCAGTATGGGTCAGCCTCCCAGGGCACAGAGCAGATCTGAGGGGCAAAAGGAACATATTCAGCCCAGCACTCAGGACAGTATCCACTCCTAGGATTGTTGTAGAGATAAAAGGAGACAGTGTCATAACATGTTAGTTCAGTGCTAACATATCCAGGCACAACCATGCTTAGGAAAGTCTCTGCCTGCTGCCCAGGCCATCTCGTGTGTCAGTCCCAGCTTGGAGTGGATGGTTGCCAAGGTCCCAGGGAGGGGGTGATCTCTACCGATTTGCTGTCTTGCATTCCAGCATCTTCCAGGACGGTTCCCACTGCCTGGATAAGGATGGCTTTGAGGTCAGAGCAACCAGAGAACAACATCAGCTATCCCAGCATGGACTGAGCCTCCAGTCCTGGTCCCACTTCTCCAAGCTGCAGGCCAGGACCACAGATGAGGGAATATTCCAGCCCTAAGCATCCCACATTTGGCCTGAGAGCTGTCCCCAGCAGTGCCGCTCACGCTTTCCATCCAGCATGTATTGAGCTACTATTCACCATGCAGAGTCCCCAGCACACATCTCATGTCCCCTGGTCTTCTCTTATGAGGGTACACACCTCTACCTCCTCTTCCCCCAATCACGCGAGGAGTCATTGCAAGCTTCCTTCAATAGTGCTTATGACTTAGATTTCATATACACACTTTCGAGTCCACATCTACTTCAGGATGTGACAGCCACCCTGCAGCCCAAGGCAAATAGATTATTTTGTATTCATCACCCTGATCCAAGCCCCTTGGTAGGGACTAAATGTTTGTGTCTCCCCCAAAATTCATATGTTGAAACGCTAACTTCCAGTGTGATGTTATTAAAAGGTGGGGCCTTTGGGAAGTGGGGTCATGAGGATGGATTTGTGTTCTTATGAGAAGAGACATGAGGGGGATGGTGTTTCGCTCTCTGCCATGTGAAAACATACTCAGAAGACAGTCCGATATAAACCAGGAAAAGGGCCTCTTCACCAAGAACCCAACCAGGCTGGCACCCTGATCTTGGACTTCCAGCCTCCAGGACTATGAGAAATAAGGTTCTGTTGTTTAAGCCACCCAGTCTGTGGTATTTTTACAGCAGTCCGAGCTGAGACACCTGCATCATCTATCACCTGGATCACTGCAATAATCTCCCTGCTTCCTGCTCCAACTCTGGGAAGTAGATGCTGCAAAAGAGAGGCGTGCAAAGGGCATGCTGGGGAGGAACACCCGTGAATGGAAAGGGGAGGAAGCAGGACCGAGCGACAAGACCCGTTCGTGGGAGCTCTGTGTCAGTTAGACAAAGATGGTCGGTGAGAGTAATCCCACACTGGATGGAAATGGCTGGGCCCTTGACCAGCTTGGCTCAGCCATTGCCTGGGGCCACCCCAAGCAGAGCCTGGCCACCTGCACAGCTGAAGCAGACCTGGAGGCTGTCAGCTGGCCAGACTCCGCACAGCTGGGCAGCGAGTCCTCCATTGAAGGGGGAGATCTGCATCCACCACCCACTCCCACAGTCTATTCCCAGCACAGCAGCCAGGGTGATGCCATAAAACTTAAATCAGGCCATGTGACTCCTCTGCCCCAAACCTCCAAAGGCATCTCACACTGGCCTTTAGGGGCCTCCAAGACCTGCCCCACCTGTTCCCTTTCTGAACCCTCATCTCTTCTCCTTGCTGACCTCACTCAGTCACACTGACCTCCCTGCTCTCCCTCAGGCAGTAAACACCAGGCACATTCCTGCCTCAGGGCCTTTGCACTCTCTCTGCCTGGAATGTGCTTTCCTCCCAAGAGCCACAGGGGTCCCTCCCTTCCTTCAGGGCCCGCATCAAAGGTCAGCTGCTTCATGAGAATTTCTCCCTTCTTCTGTTCAAAATTGAAACCACCACCCGCTGCGCCCTGATCCTCCTTTCCTGCTTTACTCTCCACCTAACAGGTATCACCAGCTAACACATTCTATATTTTGTCTGTCTCCCTCCGGCTAGAATGTAAAGCCCACAAGACAGGGAGTTTTGTTATCGCTGGTTCCTGGTTGATCTCCAGGGTCTAGGACAGAGCCGCAGCACCAGGCAGTGCTCAGTAAATAATTTGTTGAATTCATAAATTCGTATATGAGCCTGGGGCCCTGCTAGGTTAGGTGCTGGGCATGTAAACAGGACTCAGCTGCCTGCCCTCAAGGGGCTCACAGACTAATAGGCAAGGGGGTAAAGCAAAAGACAAGTAAACAATGCACCCTGGGTGGGGGGAAGGGAAATGGGCATGGTTTCATGTGTATAGAGTTTCAGTTTTGCAAGATGAAAATGCTCTGGAGATCTGTAGCACAACAATGTGAATGTATGTAACACGACTAAACAGCGCACCCAGGGGCAGTAGGTGAGCCGCTGAGAACGTAAAGGCTCATCTAATCCAGAGGAGGCCAGCAAGGGGACTTCTGGGGGAAGGGACGTGGAGCAAGGTCCTGAACGACTGTAGGGCTGAGCATGTGAGGGTGCCCCAGCCAGAGGGGATAGTACGGACAAAGGCCAGAGTCAAGTATGGCTGGATCCCTGAGTGAAAGGGGAAGAGGGAGGAGGCTGGAGAGGTGCTTGAGGCCAGGAGGCAAAGGAGAGCCACAGAAGGGTTCTAAGCAGGGCAGCGTGTGGTCTGATTTCTGGGGAAGGGTGGGGCTGGGCTGGAAGCCAGGAGACCAGTTGGGAGGCCACTGAGATGGTGGCCTAAACAGGGTCAGGGCAGTGGGGACAGAGGGAGGTGTGGGGAATCTAAGGATGTTTCCCAGGTGGAATGGCCAGGCTGTGGGATTGTCTTGGCCGACCCTGGCTCATCCTTTCCAGGAAGGGGAGGGATCACTCAAACTCTAACCTCCAGAGCCCCTAAGGAAGGGGTGAGGGTGAGGGCAGCTCCTCCCTCCTTCCCAGTAGCTGGGATCACAAAGGCTTTGGGAGGGCCTGGGCTCAGCCACAGGAGAGGAACTCTGGGAGCAGAGGCTGTAGTGGGGGCGTGGTGAGAACCCGCCTCCAGGGACCTCGGTTCTCATGCCCTCAGGGGTCAGAATTTCGTGGCCTCCTCCTCAGCTTTGGAAATCCAGAAGGCTCAGCTCCTCATGGCCCTGAGGGACAGTCCTGTAAGGGGAAGCTAGCTCAGCCTCCTGAAGTTGAGGTCTGGGCTGAGCCCACCACACTTGCTGCCCCAGAGGTCCTCCTGCGAGGGCTGAAGGCAGGACCCTGGGCACCAGGAATCCAAAGATTGAATCCTGTTGTGGAGAAACACAGGACCTTTCTGACACCGGCCCCAGGCCTTGGACCCCACCTGCCACATTCCCTTTCCTTAGCTGCCCTATCCTTCACCAACATTCTGACCCCAGCTCCCTCCCTTTCAGCCCTTTCTGCTCCCACCAAGACCAACCCACTGACTCTTTTTGTCACAAAAATGTTTTGTTACGTTTTTAGCCACCATCCACTGGAAAACTTCCTGTGTACTAATAATATGCTATGTGCTTTGATTGGATCTCCCATCAGCCCTATACAGTAGGAACTATTACCTCCCCAATCTATAGAGGAAGAAACTGAGGCACAGGGGTTTAAGCAACGTGCCTAAGGGCACAGAGATAAACAGAAAAGTCTCAACTTCTAGGCCCTACTGCCTCTCCCACCAAGGCCGGTGAAGCCTCGGGACCTCGCGGCCCCCAGTCCTTGGGCCTTTGCTCATGCTGTTCTTCTGCCTAGAATGCTCTCCCCCCAACCCCCATCTGGCTGACGAAAGCAAGTTTCACATATTGTACATGAGTTAATTCGAATTTTATGCTAACTAAAACAGCCTGTTTGTGACCTATCAAACCTACGTTGTTCATCTGCTTTAATTATTAAAGAAAAGGGTGCATTGACCAGAAGTAAAGAACGTTCATGTTAAAAATAAAGATCACAACATGCCTCCCTTCCTGGGACGCCAGTGCTGCTACTCCTCCGATGATGACTCCCTTTCCCAGGTGCCAAGGCCGTACTGACTCACTGTGTGCTGCTGAGCTGTGCTTTTTGGGGGTTTGGAGTTTTCTGGTTTTTGTTTTTTCTTGAAACCTTGAAGGAATGTATCCCTGACTTGTTTGATGTTCTTTGCTCTGACAAGATATAAACTGTGCTGAAAACCATGCTTCCCAGAGCAGTTCCTCAGAGTTATCTGAGAGGCTATCTCCTGGACAAGAATCCTCAATTTGGCTCAAATAAAACTCTTTTCTATTCCGACTATAGATTGTTGATTGTGTCCATCGACGTGGCTAGCGCAGTCTCCTCCAGGAAACGCTCCTAACCAAGTCCCTCTGAGTCTGGTAGTTCTCAGAACTTTGTGCATCTACTCTAACCCAAGGGCTGATATGCTCAGTTCCCGCCTTCTGCTCCAGCCAGTGGGAGCCCCAGGCCAGAGACCACATCTGGCTGGTTTGTGGTGAAGTCCCCAGCTCCACATACAGTGCCTGCAGCACACGAGTGTTCACACACAGGATGATGCCTGAATGAACAATGGCAGGCTCTGCCCACCCCTAATTCCTTTGGATGTCTCCCCCCACCCCGTATTTAGAGACATGAGAATGGGATCCAAGCTAAAGGTCGGGAGAGTCCCCCCCAGCCATCACCTCCCCAGTCTCACGTGGTCCATGGGCACTGCTTAGTGCCCTCTGATTGTGTAGCCTGCCCAGGAGTGGGGATGTTTGAGAATTCTGCAAGAACAGGGGCTGGGTAGGGACCCCAGCTCCACCACAGATGCCAGGGAGGGCAGATTATAACCCCTCTCTCCCGGTGTGGTTCCCCATGCCCTAACGAGTCTTGATTACCAAGTCCTGGCACTGCAGGGGGCACCCCGTGGCCACCCCACAAATGAGGGGTCTTCTCCCTTCTCACCAAGGGGGTCAAGGAGATGCCCTTCCCTAGAGGCCCCCTCACCCTCATCCCCACCCGCCCATCTCTCACAGCCTCTCAGGCCAGTTGCCTGAGATCAGAAACTTCTGGCTGCAATCCTTTCAAATGTAGCCACCCTGGGAAACTCACAACCCCGAAACCCCCTCCGGGAGAACCTGTTCCACAGCCAAGGAAGCTGAGGCTGGGGGAGTCTGTCGGCCTGAAGACCTCGGAGGGCAGACATGGAAAGCAGCGGTTTCTCATCCTCTTCCCTCTCGACCCCCAGTGCCACCTCCCGGGCCCCTTCCTTGAGTGTGGCTTCAGGGAGACTGCACCTCCCGTCCCGCCCCCGCTCGGCTCGGAACAGCGCCCGCCGCCCTCCCGCCGCTTCCTGACCCCACCCCGCCCCGCGTGCTATTTAAGGCGCCCCCGCCGCCAGGCGCCGTCCAGCAGGCCGGGCTCCCACGAGCGCCGCTCCGGCCGACGCGCGTCCCCGCTGCCACCTGGGCCGCCGGCAGGCAGGTGGTGAGTTGGGCTGGGGCGCCATCTGCCAACTGACGAGCGGGCAGGGCCAGGTTGCCACGTGCCAGGGGCTGAGGGTGGCTGCTGGGGGACGCACCACGGCCGCGCTCACCCAGCCTGCTGGGCCAGCCTCTGTGCTAAGCCAGGCTCCTGCCTCCTTCGGCCGCATCCTTAGAACCCTAGGCAGTAGGAATAGTATCATTTCCATTTTACAGGAGAGGAGGGCTCAGAGGTAGTCACTGATCCAAGGTCCCAGTTTGTAGAAGAGTCAGGATTTGAGCCCAGGTCTGGTTCCAGAGCCTCTGGCTCTAACCAGCTTTGCTCCTGGGGAGAAGCACCACCCCTGCCCCTTTCCTCTACCTTCCTCCCCCAACTCTCCCCGTGATGTCCTGGGAACTTTGTGGCCTGTGCCTCCACCCTGCCATGACAGTTCCTTTCAAGAGTCTAGAATTTGGCAGCAACAGCTTTGGCAGGGGGAGGGGATGGAGAAAGGGAACAGGATCAAGTGTCGGTACTTGAGCGGCAGGTGGTCAGTATCGCTGACAGGTGGAGCTAATGCAGGATGCTGCCTTGAGTGTCTAGCACGCCTTCACCCACCCCACCATAAACTCAGAGGTTAGCGTGAGGCCAGCTGGGTGAGAGCTGGTGGGGTGGGGAGTGGGGACCTGAGGCTTTCGGCCCCCTGAGAAGCTGAAGATATCACCACCACCACCACCA
>NW_006780610.1:6381519-6411330 GCF_000442215.2 Lipotes vexillifer | reverse complement strand
CCCCCCCCCGGGGGGGGGGGGGGGGGACAGCCTGTCCTGAGCAAAAGGGAGGAGGGGCATAGCACAGCTGTGTGACCTTGGATAAGTTCCTCAAATTCTCTATTCCCTTAGGCTCAGGAGCCTCACCTTGATCCAGACCTCCTTTGGCTGTGATCACCCTGGGACTGCAGCTGGGAACAAGAGGGACACAGATGTGACTAGACAGGGACCCTAGCTGTACTCTTGCCAGAGCTTAGCAGTCATCATCCAAAGATCTGGGTGTGAGTCCCCAGGCCAGTCCCTTCCCCTCCTGGAGCTCAGTTTCCCTGTAGGTAAAATGGGTGTGGCCGGCCTCCCTGCAGGCTTGTTGCCAGGACCGCTGAGAAGGATGCTGACAGTGTCCTCTGTCTCCCTGCAGACGGAGGCCCAGGAGCCATGGGCGACTGGGGCTTCCTTGAGAAGCTGCTGGACCAGGTCCAGGAGCACTCGACCGTGGTGGGCAAGATCTGGCTGACGGTCCTTTTCATCTTCCGCATCCTCATCCTGGGCCTGGCCGGCGAGTCAGTGTGGGGCGACGAGCAGTCGGATTTCGAGTGTAACACGGCCCAGCCAGGCTGCACCAACGTCTGCTACGACCAGGCCTTCCCCATCTCCCACATCCGCTACTGGGTGCTGCAGTTCCTCTTCGTCAGCACGCCCACCCTGGTCTACCTGGGCCATGTCATTTACCTGTCTCGGCGCGAGGAGCGGCTGCGGCAGAAGGAGGGGGAGCTGCGGGCACTGCCGGCCAAGGACCCACGCGTGGAGCGAGCACTGGCAGCCATAGAGCGACAGATGGCCAAGATCTCGGTGGCGGAGGACGGTCACCTGCGGATCCGCGGGGCGCTGATGGGCACCTATGTGGCCAGCGTGCTCTGCAAGAGTATGCTAGAGGCAGGCTTCCTGTACGGCCAGTGGCGTCTCTATGGCTGGACCATGGAGCCTGTGTTCGTGTGCCAGCGCTCACCCTGCCCCTACCTCGTAGACTGCTTTGTCTCACGCCCCACGGAGAAGACTATCTTCATCATCTTCATGCTGGTGGTTGGACTCATCTCCCTGGTGCTCAACCTGCTGGAGCTGGCGTACCTGCTGTGCCGCTGCCTCAACCGGGGGATGAGGGCCCGGCAGAGCCAGGACACGCCCCCAGCCCAGGGCACCTCCTCGGAGCCTTATGCTGACCAGGTCTTCTTCTACCTCCCCGTGGGTGAGGGGCCCTCATCCCCGCCGTGCCCCACCTACAACGGGCTGTCATCCAGTGAGCAGAACTGGGCCAACCTAACTACGGAGGAGAGGCTGGCTTCTTCCAGACCCCCCCTCTTCCTGGACCCGCCCCCCCAGAGTGGCCGGAAATCCCCCAGTCGCCCCAGCAGCTCTGCTTCCAAGAAACAGTATGTATAAGAGCCCGGGAAGTCTTGCTGCCTTTAGTGCAAGACTGCAGAGATGACTGGGGCTGGGGAAGCGGGTGCTTGCTGGCCAGAAGGCCCACTGCATGTTGTTCCTGAACACCTGGGGCCTTCCTGGTGACCAGGGGCACCATAGTTTCCCCTCCAGAATGTGGCTTTGTCCCAGGCACAGACAGAGGCAGCTTGGGGTGCTCTTGGCCAAGGGTGTTTGGGCCCTGTGGTCTTTTTCACTGTGTTCAAAGGGACTCGGAGACAACTTACTCCACCCCCACCCCCACCCCCTGGAAGATTCACCTCTGCCCAGGTTGTCCACACACCCTGTCCTCACAGAAAAAGGCTGGTCGAGGCTGCTGGGTCAGCCTTGATCCCACACACAGACAGAGCCTGTGCTGGATCTGGCCCTGTCAAGGGGACTGGGGTCTTGTTCTCATCACTCCTTCCTAGTTCTGCTGTTTATTCTTCTAAAATAAACAGGACTTAACCACAAGCGAGGTGTGTATTGATACTGTCATGATGTGCCTGGGGTGGGGGGACAGCTGCTTTACCCAGGCTTCCTTTTTGGTCCTGCATAATCTGTCTTTGGCCTTAGCAATCCCAACACCAGGCAGCACCTGAAACCCTCAAACTCCTACATACTGCATCTCAGCAGCTCTGAGTCCTAAACACTGCCTTTTGAAATGCCCCAGCACCAGCCCCCTCAACCTGCCCCTTAATCAGTGGCCAAAGCAGAGTCTGTCCCCATCCTGCCCCATGGCCATCCAGTGCCCCGGCCATGCTCCCAACTGCAGTGTGCTTCCTTACTGGACACTGCTCCCCACCCTGCCTGCATGCCAGCCAAGCCCTTCAGAGTCCAGCTCAAATGGGCCTGCACCCCTCGGTATTTGGGGAGGCAGGTTTAGATCACTTGCCCCCTCCTACCTTGGCCCTGTCTAGTCTGCCCACCAGAAGCAGCAACTCAAGGACCTGCGTCGTAAATCCTCCCCATGCACCTAAAACTCACACAGTGAGAACAGACAATGGCAGTGCAGAGAGGTGGAAGGGACGGCCAGGGTCTAGTGGAGGAATCGAATCTTGCCTCTGAGTCACAAAGGTTGCAGGAAAAAAAAAAAAAAGCAATTGAACTAGATCTTGACATAAATAGGAGTCTTCTGGGGAGGGAAGAGGACACCTTATTTGGACAGAAAACTGCAAAGGCATGGAGAAGGGGAACCGTTGGGGACTGAGGGGGTGCTTAGGGCCTGGTGAGCCACATCTAGGATGTGGGAAGTACAGCTGAGGATAAGCCCAGTGTTGGCAGAGTTGACGTGGAAGGTGACCCGGATGGAGGCAACACTCAGTGGCCCTCGGAGGCAAGCTGTTGCCTGCTGGTTGTCCTCCCCTACCCAGGGAGATCTGGGCGTGGGGCTGGAGGAGGGGATGGGATCCAACTCACGTGGCCACATGCTTCTCCTTGAGAACCATTATAGCGGGTGAACAACCTTCCCCTGTCCCATCAAGATAGGTCTTCAAAACACCAGCTCTGTATCCTTCACCCCAGAATTCACTCACTCACTGCTTACCCATCAAGTCTGAATGCTCGGCCTGATAAGTTACAGCCCTCACTCTTCCAGCTTTGGTTCCCATTGCTGCCTCTGAATCCCTGAGATCCAACCAGACCAGCCTCCTCACAGCTCCCCAAACTCACGGGGTATGTTCTCACCCTGCTCCTTTGCCAGCCTGGAGTGCCTCTTCCCCACACTTCCAAACCCCACCAGTCCTTTGTACACTTCCGTACCCTGGAAAAGGCAGAGCCTGAAGCAGAAGAAAGAGAAAGATGAGTTTTGATGTTAGAGGGTCCTCAAATTAAATGCTGCCTGTAATATGTATAAAGCCATGTGGTCTTAAGTCAATCATTTCACTTCTCCAAGTCTGAGTTTTCTCAGCTATAAGATGCAGATAATATTGCCTGCCTCACAGGTGCAGGAAATAAAAACAAGAGAAAGTATATGAGTGCACCTGGCTCCTAATGCCATGCAATAAAATTCAGCTCACCCTCTCCAGCAAGGCTATCATAGGTTCTTCCTCCTCTAGGAAGCCCTCCCCCACTTCTCCAGCCAGTCTCCAGTGATGATCTCTACCTTTCGGCAATCTGGATCACTGCTTGGTATAAGCCTATTTCATCTCCCCAGTGAGTCTCTAAGGACCGCCGGGGAGACGTTCTTCATTTACCATGGGCCTAGCCCTGCATTCAGTTGTTTTTTTTTTTTGTGGTACGCAGGCCTCTCACCATTGTGGCCTCTCCCGTTGCGGAGCACAGGCTCCGGACGCGCAGGCTCAGCGACCATGGCTCACGGGCCCAGCCGCTCCGCGACATGTGGGATCTTCCCAGACCGGGGCACGAACCCGTGTCCCCTGCATCGGCAGGCGGACTCTCAACCCACTGCACCACCAGGGAAGCCCCCTGCATTCACTTTGACTATAAAGTGAGGGATTAAGTTAGAATGGGCAGAAAGTAGACTGTTCATACGTTGGAAGGGCATAACTCCAGGAGGCTGAGGTCCCCTTCCAAGGGATTCTCCCCAAGCCAGGCTGAGAGGCCAGATCTGTGGGGTCAGAGGTTGGTCTCTTAGAGCCAACCCAACCTGGGGGCCCTGGGAGCCTGTGTTTCTGGTATCCCCTACCTGTCCTGGCTTGGAAAGGTGGGAGAAGACAGGTTTAGGTGAGTGAGGAGGGCATCCATCTCCTCCCTCAAAGCTTACCCACTCTGAGCTTGGTACTGGGACTTGGGCCTTTGGTAAGGCTGGGGTTGGGTCCTAGACTGGTGGCCACTCAAACACAAGGGCAAATGGGCTGGGGGGTTAAAGATGAGGATAGTGTAGTGGGGACGGGACCACACAGATTAGGGCAGGGGCAGTGCGGTGAAGACTTATGAAATGAAGAGTGGCTCTAAGCCCCAGCCCACCCCATTCACTTCCTAAAGCTGTCATAACAAAGTACCACAGACTGGGTGGCTCCAATGACAGAAATGTATTGTCTCACAGTTCTGGAGGCCAGAAGTCCAAGATCAAGGTGTCCACAGGGTTATTTCCTTCTGAGGGCTGTGAGGGAGAATCTGTTACATGCCTCTCTCCTGACTTACGATGGGTTGCTGGCAATACCTGGCATTCCTCAGCTTACAGAAGCATCACCACCATCTCTGCCTTTATCTTCATATGGCATTCTCCCTGTGTGCCTGTCTGTCTCTAGGTCCAAATTTCTTCTTTTTATAAAGATACCATTCCTACTGGATTAGTGTCACCCTAATGGCTTCGTTTCAACTTACTCGCCTCTGTAAAGATCCTGTTTCCATATGAGGTCACATTCTGAGTGGCTGGGGGTTAGCAATACCTTTTGGGGGGACACAATTCAACCCATACCACCACCCCATGGGCCCCACTTCACCTCCAAGCACTGGTGGAGGGAGGTCAAGGAGAAGGCTAATATATATTGTACTCAGGCATCTCCTTTCTGATGTGGCCTGGATGGAACACAGCAGATTCACATCTCACGTCCTCCATCGTATTCTTCTTCCTCCCACCAGCCTATCCCTCGTCACCACCAAAATTCAAGTTGGTAACAGGCAACTCTTGGTCACAGAAAAAGCCACAGGAGGCTTGACTCCTGCCTCCCCGCCCCACCCCCTCACTTGACTGTGGTCCTTTCCCCTCTCTGGGCCTCAGTGTCACCATTGTGAAATGAAAGGATTGGATGAGAAACAGGCATGTGGCAACTAGGCATGAGGAGCATCGCAAGGAATAACTTGCCACTGATCATTGATCTGCAGCTCACAAGTGATGTGCTATTTTTCAGGAATCAGAACAGATTCAAGGTTATTTCTATAAGGTCAATTCCAGTCACTTGAATCCACATTGCCTTCCTGAGTAGAAAAGAAAGGGATGGGGTTATGTGGAGGGCACTGGGAATTTTTCATAACCCAAGGTCATCTTATCTGCAGCCCGTGGGAGCAGTGAACGTCATGGGCCACACATAAACAAGACAGAGAGCTCGTGGGCTGGGTGATGTCAAAACATCTTCCCCATCTAACATGCTGGCTCACTGACCACGGGGTTGCTGACCTCATGAATTTACCACTGACCTCCAGTGCCTTGACTGGAGGTCCTTCATTTCCTTTTCACACTAACGTCAGCAATGACTACTGATGTTTGCAGGAAGAGGTATTCATCTCAGGATTATTGGAACTTCTTTTTCTACCTTACAGCTTCTCCCACCAGCCCTGGCTCAGACTTCAAGGGTCACATGAGGTTCAACAGTTCTGCCCTTCCCATCCAAGCCACATACAAATATAGCCACCAGGCTGGTCCTGAGCCTTCTTTTCTCCTATTCCTCCAGCTGACTCTGATTCCAGAAGTCTCTGGCCAACCTGCAGTTTGTCTACTTTCCTCTTAACATGTGCCACACTCCCCTGGGTGCTAGGCATGATACTCCAGGTGGTCAGAATCCAGATTATCACCTCTCTCGTCTCAAAACTTCTACCTCTATTAATGCAACCTAGGGTTACATTAGCTTTTCTCTTTTCTTCTCTTTTTCATATATAGAATTTGGGGGGGATAACAAAGGTAATGCATGATCATTATAGACAATGAGATCCCACCATCTTGGGGTAACAACTGTTAATATTCAGAAGTAATTCCTTCCAGACTCTTCCATGCATATATCTAAATAAAATCGGACTAAAGGTGTACCTATAATTTTGTATTCTGCTTTTTAAATTTTACATTAAATCATAAGGCTTTTCACCATCCTAGGAAACACCATTTAATGGCTTTATCATATGGCTTTATCATTATCTACTTAACCATGACCCTGATATTGGATTTTTAGAGTGTTTGCATCTAATTATCCTCTATTATAAACTGTACTGTGGGGCTTCCTTGGTGGCGCAGTGGTTGAGAGTCCGCCTGCCGATGCAGGCGACACAGGTTCGTGCCCCGGTCCGCGAAGATCCCACATGCCGCGGGCAGCTGGGCGCGTGAGCCGTGGCCGCTGAGCCTGCGCATCCGGAGCCTGTGCTCTGCAACGGGAGGGGCCGCAGCAGTGAAAGGCCCGCGTACCGCAAAAAAAAAAAATTGTACTGTGATGTGAATGTACATAAAAGTTTTCCAAATTGCCTATTTCCTTAAAAGAAAGACATTCCAAGAAGTGAAATTACTGGGTCAAAAGGTATGAAATTTAAAATTTTTTAAATTAAAAAAAAATTTTTTTTTTTTTAAACAAGATGTTGGGGGTAGGAGTTTATTAATTAATTTATTTTTGCTGTGTTGTGTCTTCATTTCTGTGCGAGGGCTTTCTCTAGTTGTGTCAAGCGGGGGCCACTCTTCATCGCGGTTCGTGGGCCTCCCACTATCGCGGCCCCTCTTGTTGCGGAGCACAGGCTCCAGACGCGCAGGCTCAGTAGCTGTGGCTCATGGGCCTAGTTGCTCCGCGGCATGTGGGATCCTCCCAGACTAGCGCTCGAACCTGTGTCCCCTGAATTAGCAGGCAGATTCTCAACCACTGCACCACCAGGGAAGCCCAAATATTTTTTTAATTTAATTTTTTTTAATTAAAAAAATTTTTAATGGATTACTGATTATGAAAGTAATCCATTGTGAATGATTCAGAAATGCAGAAAAGCACAAGCAAATCATAAGTGAAGGCATCAGCTACCTCTGAGGGTGGAGAGAAGGTGGAGCTGAAAACAGGAGAGCTGACTGAAGGCGGTGGGCTCATGGGTCCCCTCCTCCATTCTGAGCAGCTAGGTGACCACCCTTCCCCTACCCTGTGCAGCGATGGGAGCTCGTTCTCTGGAGAGGATAGAACAGAGATGGACAGGGAAACACCACGCCAAGTAGAGGGTGGCAGCGCCGTGAAGATCATGGAGGAATGAAGTGGAAATTTACATACTGAATGGCGAGACGCTCAGCCATCTCCCCCGAGCTGGCTCCCAGAGCGCTGGATGATAGATAAGACTATAAGACTGCAGGCAGGGAAGGCTCCTTGAGGAGGTGAGCTTCAGCACCTGAAAGGTGAGGAGGAAGGCTCCAGGGAAGAGATGGGGAATGGGGAAGAGCATCCTAGGTAGAGGGAACAGCTGAAGAAGAAAGGAGCTGACGAACAAAGGAGATTCGACATATTCATTGTTCAGGATTATTTTAGATATGAAACAAGCTTCTTTCCAGTAAAAATGTCTTGTATATTCAATAGCATCATGTGAAAGTGCCCGTTTCAAAGCACTCATACTAGCACTATTAAAAATTTCAATTCCCATGTTTATTAATTATTAATCAGAAAAATATATATATCACCTTTCAATGCATAAGCCTTGATTACTAGTAAGCCTAAACATTTTAACACATGCGTCTTTAACACGTTTCTTCTGTGAATTTTTTTTGCCCATTTTTTGCTCATGTTTTGGTTCTTTCTGATTAATTTGGGTAACCTCTTTATAGAGAGATTTCAACTCTTTATCTGGCATATTTGTTATTTTTAAAATTTCTCAGTGTGTGATTTTGTCCTTTTAAATTTCTATGTAGTCAAATTTGTCAATTTTTTCCTTTACAATATTTTTATACTTATACTGTTTCCCACTTTCTAAGATTATTTTTCCTCTTTGATATTTAATACTGTAACCTGTCTTGAAAATAATGAGACAAATAATTATTGAATGAAATAAAGCATGAACAAATAAATTAATTTTAGCATACAATGTAAGCTGAGGTGCTAATTTTTCCCCCAATAATTAATGATTCCATCAGCACTTATTGAATAATCCTTCCTACACTAATTTGTGATATCAGCTTGACTGTATACTACCTTTTTATACATAAAACAGTCTATTTCTGGACTACCTAAAATTATATTCCATCAACCTATCAAATTATTTGATACTACCACCCTTTTCATGAGTGTGCCTTTGTAACACACTTTAATGTCTGCTAGAATACATTCTCCCTTTATTGTTTTTACTTTTCTTGAGAATCTTGGAAGCCAGGTATATATTCTCAAGGCAGGTGTTTGAAAGAATCTTCTAAGTGGAATCTGACAGACCCAAAAGAAAAGAGCTAAAGATATGGCACTAGATGTTCCCCAAGAAAACAGACAGCTAGATGGCCAAGCCCCACCCATTCACTCAGAGCAGCTTTTTAGTGACCCACTCTCAAATATGAGTGCGCAGCCAAGGACGTCAGGTATTCAAGGGAAGTGCCTTATGTGAAAGAGTCTGAAACAAACAGAATAAAGTTTTCTAGAGGAAATAGAGATTATGTATGGAGAATAAAACTTTTTGTAACTATCACTGCTTTCTTCAGAAAGATAAAAGAGTGTATTGCATCCATGAAAAAAGAAGATGAGGCTCTAAAGAAGAAATAAGGGACTTCCCTGGTGGCGCAGTGGTTAAGAATCCACCTGCTAATGCGGGGGACAGGGGTTCGAGCCCTGGTCCGGGAGGATCCCACATGCCATGGAGCAACTACTGAGCCTGTGCTCTAGAGCCCGCGAGCCACAACTACTGGGCCCGTGTGCCACAACTACTGAAGCCTGCGTACCCTAGAGCCTGTGCTCCACAACAAGAGAAGCCACCGCAATGAGAAGCCGGCGCACTGCAACGAAGAGTAGCCCCCGCTCCCCGCAACTAGAGAAAGTCCGCGTGCAGCAACAAAGACCCAACGCAGCCAAAAAATAAATAAATATTTTTTTAAAATGATTCTTTAAAAAAAAAAGAAGAAGAAATATGCAGAGAATAACAACAAAATCAAGTTCTTGGAAAACGAAAAACATGATAGCAGAATTGAAAACTTCAATAAACATTTTGGAAGATAGCTAGGCAATCACCCCAGAAAACAGAGTAAAAGACAAAGATATAAACATTACCAAAAAAAATTTTTTAAGTTAGAGGACCAGTACAGGAGGTCCAATTAACAGGAGTTCTAGAAAGGGGAATAGGGAAAAAAAAAAAAAAAAGGAGTGGAAGTAATCAGAGAAAATCTTAGATTGAGAGGGCTACTAAGTGCCCAGCTCAATGGACAATATAGGTCCACACCTCTGAAATTTTTCAAAATACTTAAGGCAAAGAGATGAGCCTACAAGTTTCCAGATAGAGAGAACACAGTCTCAAGAATCAGAATGGCATCACACTTTGCAGCAATCCCGGAGGCTACAAGAAAATGGATCAAAGCCTTCAAAATTCTGAGTAAAGTGATTTGCAACAGAAATTCTATACCCAGGACAATGATCAACTAAAGTAGACTATATGCTCTAATTGTTTTAACAGCATGATTCCCTGAAGGTTTGAACAAACTTGCCTGTAAAGCCAGTTGGACTCAACGCCTTCTCTGTGTCATTCTTTAAAAATTTTTTCACTGTCACTCAGTGACTATTTGTCTACTCAGATTTTCTTCTCCATGAATCTTAGTAATTTATATTTTCCCACAAAAAAGAATTTTGCCTATTTGATTGTTTGAGCAGCCTTTTGTCATCAGACCACATATTCTCACTTTGCTTTCACTTCAACTAAAAGCCTTAGTAAAATTGTTCCTTGGCTTCTTTGTGTGCCATGTGGAGACGTTTCATAATCAGGGTCATGCTACTTTGGTAAAATATAACTGGAAAGCTTTCCAGATAAAACCCCCAAGCCATTTACATGTGGCCAGCCACTAAGCTATTACTAAGCATGAGCTTATGTAACTGGGAATTTGGGAATTAAAAATAACACATCTGACTTACATCTGTACCAGCGAAATTCCATCATGTCCACTTCAGCCCACTGCTCCAACTGACAAGAACCATCCTCTTAAATCTGGACCCTTGTCATCCAGAATATAAGCCACTTCTAGCTTCCATAAACTGGATTTATTTTTCATCTGGCAAATCTGAGAGTTTAATGCAATTAAGTGGTCCTTCCTGGTGAAGACTACGTTTATTCCTGCATCTGTATGTTTGGGGTCTCTGTTAAGTGCAAAATGCTATTTCTAAAAGGCATATTCCTTGCTCCACCCCACTCCACAGGTGGCGAGGCAGCAGAGCAAAGTATCACAGAGGACCTGAGTGTGTGGGGGGACCTGATTACCCAGGTCATGCCCTGAGCTCAAAGAACAGCAGTCAGTCCAGCTTGGCTGTGACCCAGAGGAGCTCTAAAACCAGAAACAGAAACTCGAGGGTGGACAGAGGGTGGATTCTACAAGGGGGAATGAGAGGCAGACGCAGGAAGCCAAGTCCAGCACAGGGCCCAAAGGCTTCCCAAGACGAGACGTGCAGGTGTTAGGTTAGGACCACAGGTGCACAAGCCAAGTTTTAGCCACTGGAAGACCCATTCTCAGCCTTACAGTAGTTGGTCCCTGCAGAGAACAGAACTCAGTAAGGCAGGGAGCCCAGGATGGCTTCCCAAGATTGGCTCTAGAGAGGCCTCCAGGACTGAGGCAATGACAGCAAGCTGTGTCAGAGCCAGACATGCCTGGAGTAGAGATAATGAGGGACAACCAAGACGGAGAACTCTACCAACCCAGCAGCGACATCAATGGGAGTTTTGACATTACTTCCAAATGAGGTTACACACACAATTGCGTTTCAGTGTGTGTGTTAAAAATCATTCAATATTGACATATTTGAAACATACCACAATTTTTCTAACTCTCTCTATACAATTCTTAGCTATTTAATATAGTGAGAGCCTCAAAAAATGAAAGTGGCCCAAGCATTTCAACACCTGAAAGGCTTTGAAAAGAGAAACCTGGACTAAATATTTTGATAGTCTGGTTTTCTAGGCCTCCTCCACTGGCCCATGAGTTCCCTAAGGGCCTGGAGTATGCATCCTCAATATCCAGAATCAGGAAACTCTCACACAGAGTAACCACTTTTTGAACCAGGAGAATGGGTTCATTCAGGTTTATAGAATTTAACTGAGCCAAACTCAGAGATTCTGGTAGGGCTCAGCAGAGAATACTTTCAAAAGAGTAAAGTCCATGAGCTTATTTATAGGATATGAAGAAGTAGACAGCAGGGGAGACCTACCCAATCCACAGACAATTTAGGAGAAGAAAGCTCCAAAACGCTGCCTGGAAGGCAGGTAAGTGTCACAAAAGGAAAGGAAGCTATATCCCTGGAGCCTGGAGCAGGGGTTGAGGAAATGTGGCAAACAGACCCCTAGGCAGATAAGAGAAGCATCTTCTCTGGGGGTCAGCAGCTGGGTCTGAACAAGCATCTGAACCTCTTCCCAACGGGGAAGGAGTCCTAAGATAAATTGAGGACAGGGTCTACCTCCCAACATGGAAGCTGAAGTGAGGAGATAGGACCTCGTTCCTGGAACCTAGCAAGCAGAGCTTGAGCCCATGACTTAAGTTCAGCCAATCAGATGTTTCTACCCAAGACTCTTCAGGAAGGGCTGCCAAGACACAGGGCACTTAGAGATGAGCCCACTGGTATGATGATATCTTAGTTCAGGCTGCTATATTATAATGAAAGTACTAAAAAACTGGGTAGCTTAAACAACAATTTGTTTCTCACAGTTCTAGAGACTGGAAGTCAGAGGTCAGAGTGCCAGCACAGTCGGTTTCTGGTGGGAACCCTCTTCCTGGTTTCTTCACATGGCAGAGAGAGGGGAGCAGGGAGCAGGGAGTGGGTGTGGAGCAAGCTCCTCCTGTCTCTTCTTATAAGTTCACTAATCCCAGCACAAGGGTTCCACACTCATGACCTAATCATCTCTCAAAGGGCCAATCTCCAAATGCTATCATCTTCGGGAGTAAGGTTTCAACATATAAATTTGGGGGGGGGGGGACACAAACATTCAGTCCATAGCAGATGGAAAGTGCCCAGGGACTACTGAATCCAAGAACAATGGTAGGATGTGTCCAGTGACACATCAGCCCTAGCTGAGGAGTCTTAAGCAAACCATTTCCATGCTTGGATCTTAGCTGGGCTTTGTCTTCCCTAGAGCTTGTTCAAGCCCAATTCTCAGCCTTCTGGGTCAATTCTATGAGCTACTTAATACCTTCCCAATTAAATTCCTTTTCTGTTTAGATTAATCATAAATGACTTAATAATTAATAATTAATCAAATACTGATTTCAACCAAGAGCTTGACAAAGCCTATATAATTCTCTGACATACTCCATAGACGTCATCATCCCATCATTGGTTGAAATGTTGACCAGAACAGAGTCTAGGATACAGCTCTACAGCAGGCCACTAGAGCCCCTCCCTCATTCATATTTCCCAAGCTTTGGGAAACCACACTTGATGAACACTTGGAAGTTATTTTGACTAACATAATATCACATACACGACTTTAATATGGCATTTGCAAATATCATGACTGTTCATTCAACAAATATTTATCCTCAATAAATGGCCTGCCATATTCCAAACATTGAACTAAGCTCTGGGGATCAGTAGAAAATGAAATAGATCTAGTCTCTGTCTACAAGGAACTTAACAGTCTAATGGGGGAGACAGAAGTTAAATAAAGCATATAAATATAAGATTACAAATTGCAAATAAATGCTATAAAGGAAAATAACTTCCCTATAAGGGGGAATAACAGGGATATCTTATTTACTGGAGGTTTCAGAGGAAATGAGGCCTGAAGGATAAGAGGGTATCAGCCAAAGGACTGGGGAACAGGAAAGGAGAAATCCAGGGGAAGAGAAAAGCTTGTACAAAATGACAATATAGCTGATGTGATACAATATAAAACAGAAATGCTGGATAAAATTTTACAAACAACTTTTCAAGTGGAGAGCTGAGCTGAAAAGAGACATCAAAACTAAGGAGGAAAACTTAAAATCAAAGTGAATATGTGGGTACCAATGCTTTTGTTGTCCTGCTTTTGGTAAAAGGGGATTGGCTCTTAACAATGATGTGGGAATAGGAGACAAGGCTTTGGGCCCACCTGTGGCAGAGCTGGAATTGAGACCCCTGCATAAAGCCAGTACTTTCTTTCTCTCAGCCCTAGTGCTAGTAGAAAAAAAAATGCCTCCCTTGAGATTTAGTAACCACAAACCTGTTCTCATGAGTATGGAGTTCGAATCTCTTCTCCTTGCAATATCCAGGTACCCCTAAGCTCAGAAATTAACATAATAAGTAGTCCTTAGCTAATGAAACTTAGGGCACCTGGTAGAAACTGAAAGAAAGTCATGCTTGAGGAATGTTTGCTCAAGCAAAACCACATGGAAGTCCCATAAAAATAGCACCACCGGGGCTTCCCTGGTGGCGCAGTGGTTGAGAGTCCGCCTGCCGATGCAGGGGACGCGGGTTCGTGCCCCGGTCCGGGAAGATCCCACATGCCGCGGAGTGGCTGGGCCCGTGAGCCATGGCCGCTGAGCCTGCGCGTCCGGAGCCTGTGCTCCGCAACGGGAGAGGCCACAGCAGTGAGAGGCCCGCGTACTGCCAAAAAACAAAACAAAAAACAAAACAAAAAAAATAGCACCACCATATACGAACACACAACACAGAAATACAAAACACACAAGAAAGTAATGCACTATGAATAAGGGTGAGCAAAAACAACATACAGAAGAATTTGACCTCCAAAAACTTCGAATCATTGAACCATGGGATAGATTCAGTAGATCGAATTGTGATAGGTTGAATTACTGACCCACTACTTATCCTTCCTTGCATCCACACCCTTGCTATGGTTTCATTGTAGGCACTGTGTTTATACACCCCTTAACTTAGAGCTTGCCTAGATGCCTTGTTTTGACCAGAGGCATGGGGAGGAAGTGACCATAGATCAGTCCCCAGACTAAGCCTTAAGAAGCCTCAAGTGTTTCTGTTTGTTCTTTTGTGCCTCTGCAATCACTATGAGAAGATTTTCCCCTGAGTGGCGGTTGCCCCTGAACTAACACTCTAGAAGCAGAGCTGACCACAGACCTGCAGTGAGACGTAGAGCCAGGCCAGCTGCCAGAGGCTCCCAACTGAACCTAGCCTAGTTCTGCAGAGCTGCCCAAGCCAATAAACAGATGCATAAGAATAAGTGATTTTTGTTGTAGGCTACTGAGTTTTTTTGGATGATGTGTTATCCAATATTATTATGGAAATAGCTAAGTTATACAAACAAGTATGTTTAAAATGACTAAGAAAAAAAGAAGGAATAAAAAAGTGAGAAAGAAAGATATTTTTAAGAAATAAAGGTCCATGCATTTTAGAAAAAGAACTAAATCAAACTTACAGAAAAATTTTAGAAGTTATTGAAGTTTAAAACTAATGGAGAATTGTGCTTCTACTCACAAAGGATTAATTGCTATGAAAATTTTCCTCCCATCATAACCAACTAGAAAATACAGACAAAATATATGAAATAACTCCTTTGGACACTGGGCAATAGGCAGTGAAGGGCTATGATCTCTGAAGGGAAATAAACAAGGTGAGCACTGCAGTTACCCCAGTTTCCTACGTGGGAACAGTTTCCTGGCTGCAAAGCAGGGAAGGGGAACCCAAACAGAGACCAACAGTCTTGCTGAATTGAAGAGAAAGAGATCAGAGTTCAAGGAAGCCAAGACAATTAGACTTTCTGGGGTAGAGTGCCACAGAAGATGGAACTTCACAGAGAGCTCCAGAGATGTTTAGAAAATTCCCCTTGAGTCCATGGTGAAACTCCATGAAGACAGAGCAAGAATCACTGGAAAACTATGAGCTGAACAAATCCTGGAGTTCCAAAGGTCTGGGAATAGTTTGTGTTCCCACCGGCCAGAGTGAGAGACCACATAATATATGGGGTGTTGAATAGTCCTGAGATGAGTATCACGTAGTAGTGGGGCTAAATTAGCCACAAACTAAAGGATCCTCTGGACTTCCCCTAACAAAACTTAAAAACAAGCCTAAGAGGTTTTAACTAGTCCCAAGTAAGTTAGTTGCATGCTAGGGCATTTTAACATTTAAAAAATAAATACAACAAAATCCAACATCCAAAATGTACAACTCACAATGTCCAACACTCAATAAACATTACCAGAAATGCAAAGAAGCAGAAAAACGTAACTCATAACCAGGAGGAAATTTAACCAAAGGAAACAGACCCAAGAATGATAGAGATGATGAAATTAGCAAAAAGCAAGTTAAAAGAGTTATCATATATAATGTATATATATATATATACACATATATAAAAATTATGCTCAAGCATATAAAGAAAAACATGAACATACTGAAGACAATGGAAGACATTTGGACTTCCCTGGTGGCGCAGTGGTTAAGCATCTACCTGCCAACGCAGAGGACACGGGTTCGACCCCTGGTCTGGGAAGATCCCACATGCCCTGGAGCAACTAAGCCTGTGCGCCACAAATACTGAGCCTGTGCTCTAGAGCCCGTGAGCCACAACTACTGAGCCTGCGTGCCACAACTACTGAACCCCTGCGCCTAGAGCCTGTGCTCCACAACAAGAGAAGCCACCACAATGAGAAGCCCGCGCACTGCAACAAAGAGTAGCCCCCACTCGCCACAACTAGAGAAAAGCTCACACCAGCAACAAAGACCCAATGCAGCCAAAAATAAATAAAAAATAAAATAAATAAGTTTAAAAAAAAACTGAGCAAGCCAAAACAAGATGGAGCAATAGTTTTTTTTTTTTTTTAAGTTTTTTTTAAAAAGATCAATCTAGAACTCTAATCCCAGGGAAAATATATTTCAAAAATAAGTGAGGGGGCTTCCCTGGTGGCGCAGTGGTTGAGAGTCCGCCTGCCGATGCAGGGGACACGGGTTCGTGCCCCGGTCCGGGAAGATCCCACATGCCACGGAGTGGCTGGGCCCGTGAGCCATGGCCACTGAGCCTGAGAGTCCAGAGCCTGTGCTCCACAACAGGAGAGGCCACAACGGTGAGAGGCCCGTGTACTGCAAAAATAAACATAAAATAAAAAAATAAGTGAGACTTCTGGATTCCACTCATCTGGTTTCTTACTCGGTATGTAAGGAGCTTAGAGCTCCACTCCTTCCTAACAACAAGTAAAAAGCTGAACAAACTGAAAAATCAACAACTCTTCCTGGATCTGTAAGAGAAGTAAACCACTGTCCCCACAAAAGGAGAGACCAACAGGCAAGTATAGAAAAATCACAACATTCCAGACCCATGAGCTGAAACCTCTGAGGGAACCAGTGCTGGGACAGGAAACCCAAACTGTAATTGATGAATCCTGGAGTCTCCATGTAGTCAAAAACCAGGGGAACCCATCATGGGGAAGGAGGGTCCTCACACTTTTGTGAGTTTTACATTCAGGATCTCACCTAGGTTCTCACAATGAATATCAGAAGAAAAAGCCCCCCTTCTGGCAGAGGGAGGGGGAAAGTAGCCATTTCGAAATACATCAGAGCATTCTATTCTTCTTATCAAGGACTGTCCACAGGAGAAATGATTTAACCAGAGCCTAACCTGCTGGAGATTTATCAGAGCCTAACTGACCTGGGGGGAAGGGAAATACTCAACTCTGGCCCCCTATTGCCAACTTGTCTCACCAAAGGGAGGGAGGAAGGAAATATCTAGGAAGAACTTATGAAGCTCACAGTCCAGAAACACAGGCTCATTAAAAGACTGAGACTAGGGCTTCCCTGGTGGCGCAGTGCTTGAGAGTCCGCCTGCCGATGCAGGAGACGCGGGTTCGTGCCCTGTTTCGGGAAGATCCCACATGCCGCGGAGCGGCTGGGCCCGTGAGCCATGGCCACTGAGCCTGCGCGTCCGGAGCCTGTGCTCCGCAAATGGGAGAGGCCACAACAGTGAGAGGCCCGCATAACGCAAGGAAAAAAAAAAAAAAAAAAAAAAAAGACTGAGACTAATCATAGTAGAGAACACTTCCCCATCCCCACACCTTACCACCACATTACTAAGGTCCTATTTACAGCAGTTCCTTTCACCCAGTACATTATGATCAGCTAGCAAAAAACAAACTACAAGGCATACTAAAAGGCAAAAATACAGTTTGAGGAGACAGAGCAAACATCAGAACCAGACACAGATATGAAAGAGATGTTGGATTTATCAGCCAGGGAATTTAAAACAACTATGATTAATATGATAAGGGATGTAATGGATAAAAGAGACAAGATGCAAGAACAGATGGTCAATGTAAGCAGAGAGACAGAAATTCTAAGAAAGAATCAAAAAGAAATACTAGAGATTAAAAAAAAAGTGTAGAATTGAAGAATGCCTTTGAGGGGCTTATAAGTAGAGTGGACACAGCTGAGGAAGGAATCTCTGAGCTTGAAGATATCTCAATAGAACATTCCAAAAATGAAAAAAAGAACAAAAAACCTAAACTAAAAAAACAAAACAAAGAAAAAACAAAAGAAAATGGAACAGAATATCCAAGAGCTATGGGATAACTACAAAAAGTATAATATACACAAAATGGGAATACAAGAAGAAGAAAAAGAGAAAGGAACAGAATAACTATTTGAAGCAATAATGACTCAGAATTTCCCCAAAATTAATGTCTGATACCAAATCACAGACCTAAGAAGCTCAGGGAACGACAAACAGGATAAATGCCAGAAATACTAAACCCAGGCATATCATATTCAAATTGCAGAAAATCAAAAACAAAGAAAAAGTCCTGAAAGAATTCAGAGGGAAAAAACACCTTACCTACAGAGGAGTAAAGATAAGAATTACATCTACCTCTCCTCAGAAACTATGCAAGCAAGAAGAAAGTAAAGTGAAATAAAGTATTGAGAGAAAAAAAGTCACCAACCTAGAATTCTGTACCTAGCAAAATTATTCTTCAAAATGAAGGAGAAATAAAGACTTCCAAGACAAACAAAAATTGAGGAAACTTGTTGCCTGTAGATCTGCCTTTCAAGAAATGTTAAAAGAAGTTCTTTAGAGAGAAGGAAAATTATATAGACCAGAAACTCAGACCTACATAAAGAAAGGAACAGCAACAGAGAAAGAATAAGTGAAGCTAAAATAAAAACTTATTTTTATGCTTGTTGCTCTAGCAGATAACAGTTTGTTAAAAAATAATAGCAAATATGTATTTGAGTGTATGTGCATTTATGCATAAGAGAAATAAATGAAAGTGACGATACAATGAACAGTAGGGAGGAATTAGGATTATTTTGTTATTATAAGGTATTCATACTACCCATGAAGTTGTATAGTATTATCTGAAAGTAGATTTGGATTAGTTGTAAATATATATTGCAAGCTCTAGAGCAACTACTAAAAAAAGTTAAAAGAAATATAACTGATATGCTAAGAAAACAAAGAAGATGGAATCATATAAAAATGTTCAGTTAGAGGCTTCCCTGGTGGTGCAGTGGTTGAGAGTCCGCCTGCCAATGCAGGGGACACAGGTTGGTGCCCCGGAAATACTAAACCCAGGCATATCATATTCAAATTGCAGAAAATCAAAAACAAAGAAAAAGTCCTGAAAGAATTCAGAGGGAAAAAACACCTTACCTACAGAGGAGTAAAGATAAGAATTACATCTACCTCTCCTCAGAAACTATGCAAGCAAGAAGAAAGTAAAGTGAAATAAAGTATTGAGAGAAAAAAAGTCACCAACCTAGAATTCTGTACCTAGCAAAATTATTCTTCAAAATGAAGGAGAAATAAAGACTTCCAAGACAAACAAAAATTGAGGAAACTTGTTGCCTGTAGATCTGCCTTTCAAGAAATGTTAAAAGAAGTTCTTTAGAGAGAAGGAAAATTATATAGACCAGAAACTCAGACCTACATAAAGAAAGGAACAGCAACAGAGAAAGAATAAGTGAAGCTAAAATAAAAACTTATTTTTATGCTTGTTGCTCTAGCAGATAACAGTTTGTTAAAAAATAATAGCAAATATGTATTTGAGTGTATGTGCATTTATGCATAAGAGAAATAAATGAAAGTGACGATACAATGAACAGTAGGGAGGAATTAGGATTATTTTGTTATTATAAGGTATTCATACTACCCATGAAGTTGTATAGTATTATCTGAAAGTAGATTTGGATTAGTTGTAAATATATATTGCAAGCTCTAGAGCAACTACTAAAAAAAGTTAAAAGAAATATAACTGATATGCTAAGAAAACAAAGAAGATGGAATCATATAAAAATGTTCAGTTAGAGGCTTCCCTGGTGGTGCAGTGGTTGAGAGTCCGCCTGCCAATGCAGGGGACACAGGTTCGTGCCCCGGTCTGGGAAGATCCCACATGCCGCGGAGCGGCTGGACCCGTGAGCAGTGGCTGCTGAGCCTGCACGTCCAGAGCCTGTGCTCCGCAATGGGAGAGGCCACAGCAGTGGGAGGCCCGTGTACCGCAAAAAAAAAAAATGTTCAGTTAGGATTTCAAAGACAGTATAAAAAAGGAATGTAAAATATCTTGTTACTTTTTTCATAATCTTTACATACTGGAATGGTAATATTTGGGGTTAAATAAAATGTAATTAAAATTAAAAAAAATGTTCAGTTAAAACCAAAAAAGTCAGAAAAAGAGTGGAAGACAAAAATAACAAAGAACAAGTACAACAAATAGAAAAGAGTAACAAATATGGAAGATAATAACCTAACTATATCAATAATCTCTTTAAACATCAATGGTGTAAGTACACCAATTAGAAGACAGTTATTGGGAATTCCCTGGTGATCCAGTGATTAGGACTCAGTTTCTTCACTGCCAGGGCCTGGGTTCAATCCCTAGTCAGGGAACTAATATCCTGCAAGCCATGTGGCACAGCCATAAAGAAAAAAGACAGACAGTTATTGTCTGAATGGATCACAAAATAAGACCCAACTATATGTTGTCTATAAGAAATCCACTTTAAATATAGATTAAGGGTAAATTGATGGAGAAAAAGGTATCATGCTAACACTAATCAAAAGAAAGTAGGACCAGCTGTATTAATTTCAGACAGGGCAGACTTCAGGGCAAGGAAAGTTATTGGTGATAAAGAGGGGCATTACATAACAATTAAAGGAACAATTCTCCAGGAAGATATAACAATCATCAATGTGTAAGCATCTAACAGAACATCAAAATATGTAAGGCAAAAACTGATAAAACTGCAAGGAGAGAAAGATGTATCCACTATTACAGTAGGAAACTTCAATACCCCTCTATCAGAAGTAAACATTATGACTAAGTGGGCATAATTCCAGAAGTGCAAGTTTGGTGTAACTAGAAAATGAAAACCACATGATTATTTCAATAGATACAAGAAAAGCATTTAATAAAATTCAACATGTATTCATGATTAAAAATTCTCAGTAATCTAAGAATAGATAACTTCTTCAATCTGATAAAGCATGTCTACAAAAATCCTACCGCTAACATTATACTTAAGGTGAATTAGGCAAGGATGTCTTCTATTCAGCATTTTACTGGACAATGCAATGAGGCAAGAAAAAAAAGGTATACATCTTTGTAAAGAAAGAAGTCAAATGGTCTTTATTCTCAGATTACATGATCATTTAGAAAATTCTAAGGAATCTACACAATAAAGAGATACTAGAACTAATAAGTGAATTTCATGAGATCTCAACTTACAAAGTCAGTGTATAAAAATCAACTTTATTTTTATATACCACAAAGGATAATTGGTATTGGAATTTCTAAAGTACCATTTGTAATAGCATCAAAACTATGAAAAACTAGGGATCAATTGAACGACATGTGTAAGATCTGTACCCTGAAAAGTACAACACATTGTGGAGAGAAATTAAAGAAGATCTAAAGAAATAAAAGATATACCAGATTCATGGATATTAAGATTCATTGTTTTTAAGATGTTGATTCTTCTGATTTATAGATTAAATACAACATAAGTTAAATATATAGAGATTTAAATACAATCACAATTTAAAAATCCCAGCAGGCTTTTTGGGTAGAAATTATCCAGCCGACTGAAACTTAGTTAAAAATGCAATATTCCTCGAAAAAGAAGTAGGTTGGAGGACATACGCTACCTGTTTTAAGGACTTACTATAAACTACTATAATCAAAAAGATGTGGTATTGGTATAGGAATAGACAATAGATCAACAGAACAGGATAGAAAATCCAGAAATAGACCCACACATATGCTGTCAGTTGATTTTTGACAAAGATGTAGGGTACATAAATGGGTAAAGGATGGTTTTTTTTTCAATAAATGGTCCTGGAACAATTGGATATGGAGGGGAAAAAGGAACCTGAGCCCTTTCCTCACACCATACATAAAAATTAACCCTAAGTAGGTCAAAAACCTAAACATGAGAGCTAATAATAAAAAAACTTCTAGAAGTAAAAAGAAGATAAATTCTTGGGTTGGATAAAGATTTGTGAACTTGGATTAGGTAAAGATTTCTTAGATAGAACACAAAAAGCACAAACCATGCAAGAAAAAATTAATAAATGGGACTTCATCAAAAGTAAACTGAAATACATGAAAAGATGTTCAATAATATAAGTAATTAAGGAAACACAAATTAAAACCACAATGAAATACCACAACAAAACCCACTAGAAAGGATAAAAGACTAAGCATACCAACAACATGGATGAATTTCAAAAACATGCTAAGTAAAAAAACCAAACATAAAAGACAATGTGTTATATAATTCCATTTATGAAATTCTAGAAAAGACAAAACTTCAATGCAAGAAAGCAGATTGATGGTTGTCAGTTTCCTGGGCTGTAAGTGGGGAGCCCTCCCTATCTGTACCTACCTCATAGGGTTGTTGCAAGGATTGAGTGAGAGTTAAATGAGGTAGCCTCTATAGGGAACTTAGCACAGACCTTGCCCATGGAAAGAATTCAGAGATTGTTAGCTATATTTTTTAAATCATTTACATTTTTGCGGCAGAGCCTGCTAGGATTCACCCATATCATGCTGTCCTCTTCTTCCTGGACATGCTGCACGACCCCATTTCTAGCCTCCCTGCATTTAGGTAGGACCACACAACTAGTTCTCATCCATAAAATGTGGATGAAAGTGATATGAGTTACTTCTGGGCAAGGCAGTTAGGAGTGGGTTGCTTTCTCCATGATCTCTCTGTTTGCTGGAGGATGGAGAGGATCCAGTGGAGGACTCAGACCCTAGAAGATGATGAAACCACAATATGGAAGAAGCCTGGGTCCCTGAATAACTGCATAAAACAGAGCTCCCTCCTTCCCGCACTGGACTGTGAAATAAGCAAAAAATAAACTTTTCCTGTATTAAGCCATGGAGAGTTAGGTGAGTTTTGATTGTTGGTGTTATCGTTACAGCATTAGCCCGCCTGACTAATCATATATATGTGTACCCATCCTTATCCGTTGTACTCTGAACACAACTCCCCAAAGCCTTAGTTAGTGCTAGGCTTCCCACTCTTCAGTTTCCGCCCCTGGCTCTGTGCTCAACCTCCATCTTTACTTCCTCTTATAGTCCTTAGTCCAAAGTCATTGATAGACCTAATCCCACCAACAATTCAAGGTTCTAAGTAGCACATCTTTATCTCTAGGCAGTGAGGCACAATAGAACGAACATAACTTGGCATTTCTAAGACCTAGATCCAAATCTCTCCATTAAATTACCAGCCATGTGACCTTGGCTGTGTGACTCTCTCTGAGACTCAGTGTCCCCATCTGTAAGATGGGGATAGCAACATCTTCTTCAAATGATTGTTGTGAAGGTTAAACTAGGTAAGAGATGGCAGGGCTTACACAGCCTGATATATGTAAGTCCTGCAGTGGACCCAAAACTACTTGCCTCATCCCCAAGGGCTACCAAGGCTGGCCAGGCTCCCAGAAGCCAGTCTACATTTCAGAGGGCTGTGAATGCGTGGGGAGGTACTCCTGGCCCCAGGAGGGATAGCATCTGCTCAGCCCCCTTCCTGTACCCATAGAGACAAAACCATAGACCTCTTACTGCAAATATTGTGGCAACCTCCTTTAAATCACACATTGACAATAACACCAACAGCACCAATCATGTACTAATGCTAGTTACAACCTATTGGGTTTATTGTGTTGCACAGTCCCCAGAAGAAAATAAGATGCTAGAAGCACACTTCACTTTCACAAGCCTATGAGGTACTTACTCTACCGATGAAGAAAGGAAGGTTCAAAGAGGATAAGTAACCTACTGAAAGCCACATAGCCACCAGGTAGCAAAGCTAGAAATTGACCTATTCATATTTTCAATCGTCCACTGATTTACTCAACAAATCATTTCTGCTATCTGCTCTGTGCCAGGCCCTATGCTGGGCCTGGAGACACAAAGATGCAAGGAGACCAAGTCCTCAAGGTGCACATGGGAAACAGACCCATGACTCATTAGCTACAGTCCCAGGCAGAATGGAGCCTGTGCAATGCTGGTCCCTCTCTGGTCCCCTCCCCCCATTCTGCTACCTTCCAGAGCTGCAGAACCCCAGCAACAGCCCAGAGACATTTCCTGAGGCCACTGTTTTCCTTGGCCCCATGGTGGGAGACAGCGTGCCCAACAAGGTGGAAAACAAGGCAGGGGAAAGGGAGCAGATCTCCCAGCAACCTGTCCCTGTTGCTGGTGGGAGCATGGAACAGAGGGGGCTGCCCTTGTACCCACCCACCAGCCCCTCCAGGCCATTGTTCCCTTGTTGTGACAGGGGGTTCAGCTGGGGCCCGCAGACCGGGGGCTTCCTCCCCAGCCCGCCAGCCCGCCGCGCTTGGACAGCTGGAGGAAACAGGCGCTGGGGAGCCCGCTCTCCACTCCAACAACAACAGGCTGCCTGCCCACTGGCGGCCTTGCTGGGGGGCCGGCCTGGAGCCAGAGAGGCCCCCCACTCCACCCCACCACTGGCAAAACATGCTTTCTTGTTTTCTAAGGGGAGCAGGAGGCCCGTACCCATCCTGAGTAAACACGGGAGCTGATAAGCAGGGACAGGCCTGGCTGCCAGGGTGCCAGCCGGGGCCATGGAGGCAGGGGCAGAGCCAGGCCCACCCAGGAGACCATTCAGGCCAGAATGCCAGGTTCAGAGTCAGAGGGGGAAGAGCAAGGTCCTGGCCACTCCGGGGATAAAGCACTCAACCCCAAATCTGCCTTTACTGAAAAGGGGAGACCCCAGGGGCTGCCAGGCTACGAGCACCACCACTGACCTCAGAAGCACAGTGCACTAACCTTTGAGGGCAGAAGTGCCCCATCCACTGGTGCCTGCTTCTCGGCCAGCCTCTATGCCATTACCATTTTCAGCCCTCAGAGGATGTGAATGTACGGCCTGCTGCCCGTCACATTTCTCAGATGAGGAGACGGAGGTTCAGGGAGGCAAAGTGACTCATCCAAGGCCACACGGCGACTGGTGCACAGCTGGGATATGAATCCATACCTGCTGGATCCCAAAGCCCCTGTCCTTCTGATCACGCCCTAGCCAGCCCCACAGCCCTTTGTATTTGCAGGGGTCTTTAGCTTATGAAGTGCTTGTGAAGCACTTATGATCTTACCTATTACTTTCTAAGGGTTGCAGTGGGAGCCATTATCAACCTGCCGTTTTTATCAGGAAGCCCTTAGTGTCTTAGTTTGCATTCCCCCCAAAGCAGACCCTGAGGTAAGGGTTTGAATGCAAAGCCGTTTATTCCAGAGTTGATCCCAGGAAGCTCCTATAAGGGAGGGAGGGGAAGAAACAAATACAGGATGCGTCAGGAGGCTGGGAATGCTGTGGGCAACTGGGACTCAGTCCAGCTGGAGACCTCTGAGACACAACACAGAACAGAATCGTCCCCCAGAGACACAAGGAAGCTGCAATACTTACCCACCACTCCTGCCCGGCTTTGGTTGAGAGCTAAGGTGCTACTCCTGGACCCTTAGTCCTCCAAGCCTTCAGACTGCCCTGTGAGGGGGGCTGAGCATGATCCCACAGCCAGAGAAAGTCCTCAGGCAGAGAAATGCAAGTTGACATAACAGTATGTGCAGGAATAGACAGGGCCCAGAGGACCTGAGCGGGGCACTGACAGGCCCTGCGACAGTTAGTAAAACAGGGAGCACCACTCCCATTTGGTGGATGTAACCCCTTTGTTCTTAGGCCACACCATCCCCATAACTATGCATACTAGAACTCTGGTCCCAAAGGCCCCTCTTCATCTCTAAGTGACGTTCAGACTACCTGCCCTTTGTTGCAAAACTCTTATATATCCTGGCTCCCCGCTTTGCCTCCTCGGAGCAGTTCTCTCAGGGTTACTTGAGATGCTGCCTCCTGGGCTTGAAGTCCTAAAAATTCCCACCGAATAAAGCATAACTCTCAACTTTTATATATTTTTTAAATGGACAAACTTTAATTCAGCACACTACCTCCTGATTCCAAGTCTTTGGAAGAGAGGGAGTGTACATCCTGTCACTTGAGGTTTGTAACAGATGCTAGAAAGCAGTGCTCTGTCTGCTTTGGTCCAATTTTTCCCTATGCAAGGGTGCACCAAGGTGGAGGGGGGAGTGGTCCACACCACATGTGGTCAATAAAGGGGTGCATTGTCTGTAGCAAATTTTAAAAGAATAATAAAACTGACTAAAACTCAGCCGGCTTTTAGGGCTTCCCTGGTGGTGTAGTGGTTAAGAATCCGCCTGCCAATGCAGGGGACACAGGTTCGACCCCTGGCCCGGGAAGATCTCACATGCTGCAGAGCAACTAAGCCCGTGCGCCACAACTACTGAGCCTGCGCTAACTAAGTCCGTGCGCCACAACTACTGAAGCCCACGCACCTAGAGCCCGTGCTCCACAACAAGAGAAGCCACCGCAATGAGAAGCCCGCGCACCGCAAGGGAGAATAGCCCCCGCTCACCGCAACCAGAGAAAACCCTCGCGCAGCAACAAAGACCCAATGCACTCAAAAATAAAATAAATTTATTTTTAAAAATAATAATAAAAATAAAGAAAATAAAACTCAGCCAGCTCTTTGTTTTCGCCATATAGTGGCAATTCTAGAGAATGTTAGTGATAAAACAGTCCCCACCACCCGCCGCCAAGGGGGACTGCTCCCACCACCACCCCTAAGGCACCACTGCTTGGTGCCACTCCTCTCCCACACTGTGTCTGTGACGGACATTATAAAGCAGTCAGGTCTCTCTTTTCCACTGAAGTGAGATGCTGCTTCAAAACCTCTCCTCCACACGTTACTCTAAGTAAACCTGTTCTGAGCTGGCATCAAACTGATCCCTAGCACCTAAGATCCCTGGCCCAGGCCCTGTTCAAGAAGTGTTCCACAGACTGTTCTCTGGCTAGGGAATCTAGCCTGAACCCCATCCTCTCACACTTAACCCAAATCCCACCCCCATCTCTCTGATTTCACAATCCTCACTCAGCCTCCCTTACTGTCCTCTGCTCTATATTTGTTCTGTCCTTGTCCAACTACACACCTGCTTCCTGCCCCCCGGGCACCCAGGGCCCTGGCCTGAGAATTCATTCCAAAACGCTTGGCCTCTGGCTGGTCTACCTCTGGGCAATGGTCTCCTGGTGGTCATGCACAAGAGGTCCACAAGGAGCACTGGAAGGTAACTTCTCACCTGTGCATTGTGTCATCAACACGCCCTCTGAAAAACCCCCTTAAGGGAGGTCTACCTTTTAGGGTTTATCACTATCTAAAGTTATATTACAGATTCGCTTGTAGGTTTAGTGTCTGTCTCCCTCCACTGGAAAGTAAATTTCAAAAGGGCAGAAACCTAGTCCATCTTGTGCCCTGCTGCATCCCCAGTACCTAGAGCAGTGCCTGGGACGTGGTAGACACTCAGAAACTAGCAGCTGAGGGGACTTCCCTGGCAGTCCAGCAGTTAGCACTCCTTGCTTCCACTGCAGGGGGTATGGATTAGATCCCTGGTTGGGGATGCTGCAAGGCACGGCCAAAACAAAAACAAAAAACAAAAAAATGAAGCAGCAGCTGGCAACTGAAAGAATTAAACGAGTTTTCCCAGCCCACACCTTGATCCTGTGCGCCCAGACCCACCTGGGGTAGCCCCTACACTCAGAATGACTCTGCCTTCGGGATCTCAAACTCTGAGCCCCCTCGGAGCACACCTGCCCTTCCCCCACAAAGGCCCTCAGGATCTTCTGCCACCCACCCTCCGTCCAACAGCCCTGCTGTGCCCTCCTCCTCCTCCCTGTGCCCTCACCCCTGCCCTGCTGCCCTGAGATCTATGTCTTTCCCCAGCACCCGCTCAACCAGTCAGCAGCCCCGGGGATAGAAACTCAGGAGGTGGGAGAGCAGAGCATTTGAGAGCTAGGACCCTAGAATCAGACAGTTTGATTCTTAACCTCTCTAAGGTGCAGTGCCACTTCATCAACAAAATGACAAAAGTAATAATACCCATCTCAAAGCTTCTTACAGATATTAAATAGGGAGCTAAAATATCATATGTGTAGTGAGCCCTCAATTGCATTTACCATTATTATTACCAAGTTAATAATACATTATTAATAATACATTATTAATACCAAGTTAAGAGGCTTTCATAATAATCCAGAAGAGAAAGTCCAACCCACTCAGACTCCCCCCCGACTTACAGGGATCCCTAAGGAAAATGTTTAAAACCTAGGTTTGCATAAAACTCAGAGCGAAAAACACTGTTTAAGCACCACTCATTTTGTGTTGCATGAGTGATTCTAATTCTTCCCCTCCCGGACCCACAGCCTTCATCATATGGCTTTGTAGATTTTCTCACTCAAGAGATGGCATCTCCTTCCCTGCTCCTTGAATCTGGGCTGGCCTTGTGGCCTGCTTTGGCCACAAGGTGCAACAGAGTGACCGTGTGCAAGTTCTGGGTAAGAGCCCCCAGAGGCCTGGCACGTGTGCATCTGCACTCCTGCATCTCCGCCCCAGCCAAGAGAACATGCCTGGGTGAGGCTGTGGGCAGGTGAGGGACACGTGGAGCAGAGCCCAGCCCACGGGTCACCCCAGCCCAGGCGACGTACGTTGGCCAACAGCCAAGCCACCCCCATATCTGCGAGTGAGCCCACTGGAGGCCAGCAGAGCTGCCCCGCAAACCCCCAGTTTCCTGCAGACCCGGGAACCCTCAGTCCTCACTGTTGTGTCCCACTGAGGTTTTATGGTTATTTCGCAGGAAGACAGGACTGATGTACCACCGAGTGGGTACTGGACCACTGTGCTCCAGCTTTCCTATCGATGGCCGACCAGCTTCTGCTCACACGACTCCATCAACAGGAATCTGATGACCTTCAAAGGCAGCCCGTTCCCAAAATCTTTCCAAATTTTGAGCTAAAATCTCTCTCCATGTCCTTCACCCCTTGGGACAAACCCCTATATTCTCACACAAGTACCCCAGTCTCTGTCCCAGGCCCATCTGCATGTTCACATGGATATCCTACAACCACGCCAAGGTCAGCACATCCAAGATAAAAAGCTGCTTTTCTCCCCCTCCATTTGCACGGGGCAAGAACCTCTCAGCTCTCAAGTCTCACTCTTCCTCACTCCCAACATGAAAGAGTTGCCAAGCTGTGAAGATTCTATCTCGTCAGAGTCACAGCTCACTCTCCAGCGCTGGCCTTGCATCTCTGGCCTGGATCCATCTGACGGTCTCCATTACTTCCTGCACACCGGCAACATACTCCATCCATCCATCTTTCATTCAAAAAGTGTCACCTCACAGCTACCCTGTCTCAGGAACTGTGCTAAGTAAGGATGACGAGATAAAAGGCACAATAATCCCTATTCCCAAGGAGCTCACCTAGTGAAGGGGCTCACCTTTCTAGCACAGGGATCTGATGATGATATTATCCTTTATTGGGTGCCTATTATATACCAACTACTCTATATCATACAATATCTCAAATGCTTTCAACAGTTCTAGTGGGTCTTACCGTATCCATTTTTACAGATGAGGAAACTGCAGCTTATAAAGTTCAAGCCATAGAGCAGTGGTCCCCAACCTTTTTGGCACCAGGGATCAGTTCTGTGGAAGACAATTTTTCCACGGACCAAGGGTGGGGGGCTGGGGTCAGGCGGTAATGCGAGCGATGGGGAGCGGCAGATGAAGCTTCGCTCGCTCGCCCACTGCTCAGCTCCTCCTGTCCTCGGCCCAGGCGCTGGGGACCCCTTCCATAGAGCATAAGTGGTAACATCTGTTTGTTGGTCCCAAAACCCAGGCTCTTCCCATGGCACCAAACTGCCTTTCAGGCTGTCCTCATGTCTCTTTCCTACTCAAAACGCCATGGCTCCCTTGGCAGACAGAATCAAAGGCAATGTCTTTAGGGTGGACTCTGAGGCCTCGCCTGTTGCTCTACAAACACCAGGCCTGCATGCTCCAGGCTCACCCACCTCCCTTAGCTGGTGCTGCTTCCTTACCCAGGGACATCCTCCCTCACATCCTGCCCTGCATCCTCAAGACCGAGCTCGAGGGCACCTTCTCCGGGAAGTCTTTTCAGCCAGCAGGACTCCCCCATGTTCCCTCAGCACTGTGTCAGGCCCATTGTGCCGGCACTGGCCAGTCTCCCACAGTAGACAAAGGGCTGCTCATAGACAAAGGCTGAGTCT
>NW_006780610.1:6380580-6381509 GCF_000442215.2 Lipotes vexillifer | reverse complement strand
CTGCTGCATCCCACAAAGGGTCTGCACTCATAGCTGTGGGACAAGACAGAATTAATTGGATTGGATTACTGAAAATAGGAAAGTGGGCTCAACCACAGGACAGAAACTGGTTATGTAAATTCAGCCAACCAATATTTATTGAGCAGCTACTATGTGCTCAGTCAGGATTCTTGGCTGTAAGTAATATTAACAACTCTGGCAAACGAACATGGAAAAATTATTGGAGGGATGTAGAGCAGCAATAGGAAGTCTAAAAAATGAGGCTCAATTATTTACAACAGTCAAGACATGGAAACAACCTAAATGTCCACTGACAGATGAATGGATAAAGAAGGTTTTATATATATATGAATATTACTCAGCCATAAAAAAGAATGAAATAATGCCATTTGCAGCAACACGGATGGACCTAGAGATTATCATACTAAGCAAAGAAAGTCAGAAAGAGAAAGACAAATACCATATGATACCACTTATATGTGGAATCTAAAATACGACACAAGTGAATTTATCTACGAAATAGAAACAGACTCACAGACATAAAGAACAGGCTTGTGGTTCCCAAGGGGGAGGAGGCAGGGGGGAGAAATAGATTGGGAGCTTGGGACTAGTAGATGCAAATTATTATATATATAGTATGGATAAACAACAAGGTCCTACTGCATAGCACAGGGAACTATATTCAATATTCTATGACAAACCAAAATGGAAAATAATATGAAAAAGAATGTACATATATATATATGTATATATATACATATATTCATACATATATATATAACTGAATCACTTTGCTATACAGTAGGAATTAACACAACATTGTAAATCAACTATACTTTAATAAAATAAATATTTTTTTAAAATGAGGCTCAGGGCTTCCCTGGTGGCGCAGTGGTTGAGAGTCCGCCTGCCGATGCAGGGAACACGGG
>NW_006780610.1:6376054-6380339 GCF_000442215.2 Lipotes vexillifer | reverse complement strand
TGAGGCTCAGAGACCCCCCCCAGGAATCCAAGGAGGCTCAGCAGCAGGGGCTCCAGCTGAGGTGACACCGTGGGCAGAAGATCCGTGCAGAATGCTGCTTCATTCTGCAGGACAGGTGCCTGTCCCTGCTGGCGGCAGGCTCAGCCTGTCTGAACAAACCCGCGGCTGCCCTTGATCTCTGGCTCATTCTCTCTGGACTCAGAGTCCTGAGCCTAGATCATACATCCCCACCCAAGCTGCCAGAAAGGGGGAGGGAGGACGATCTCACAAAGGGAAACCTCTGTAGTGCGAGATGGGGCTCAGCTTCCTTCTAAGACACATGTGAGATTCCCTCAAAACAAAGAGGGGAGTTGGGGTGCTGGGCAGCCAAGACTATATGATAAATGTCAACCTCAGACCTTTGCCTCAAGGAGCTTACGTTTTGGAAGGAGAGGTGAGGCGGGACCTTGGAGATCATCTATTCCAACATCTTCCACATGTTGTCAGTGGAACACCACGAGGACAGGAGTATGAGGAAGGCTAAGTGAGAGACACTGGCTAACCCAGTTCCCTCATTTCAGGCCTCTCAGAGCCTTTGATGTGCCAGCATATGCTGTGAACGTCCAAGAGTGGAAGAGATCATCAGCTTTTCCCTTATTTGACCATGCAGCCCTTTTCTTGGAAAGTATTCTCTAGAACTAGTATTCTGTTCAGCAGACCGCACTTAGGGAATTCTAACTCAATCCTCACTTATAGACAGGGGAACTGAGGGACTTCCCTGGCCTCACTAGGTCCCTGGCCTCCTGACTGTCCACCGAGGACTTAGGGAAAGGACCTCTTCCCAGGAAAAGGAGGCAAAGATGGAGGCAGAGACCTGGGCCAAGGCAACTGCTCAAGCCCTCCCCCTGACTGGAGCCGATGACATGAGCTCACTCTCCAGGTGCAGATGAACAATGCCCACCCTCTAGGCCTTTGGGGCCCACTTCCACCCTCAGGAAACCCCTTCCGGGGAAGAGTGGGGGGGGGGCGGTCATGGGCAGCACAAGGTCACCCAGAACCAGGTCCCAGCTGCCTCAGCACCAGAGGGAAGGATGCAGGACACGCAGCAATTAGCAGGTACTCAGGACATGGCTGTGCAGCAGGTGTGCTGGAGCCTAGCCCCCGCTCTGCCACATGGCTGTGTGACCTTGGGAAGGTTAGTTAATTCTCTGAGCCTCGGTTTCTTCAGCTGAAAGAAAATGATCTACTGAACTACAAATGACTCAGTAAAGTGTGAAGCATCGTTGAAACAAGCTTGCTTCCTTCTCTTAATGAGAGACACTGAAAAAGACTTCACAGGTAGGTCATGGCCACTCTTTGTGAGGCTTCCCTAAAAGGAGGTGTCTCCTATTTGGTTATGTTTGGCAGGGCCATAGCCTACCTAGAAACAGAGACAGGACAGCATTAACATTGAAGGATTCATTCCGGAAATATTTCCAGAGTACCAGGAATTGTGCTCAGGGTTACCTATTACACACACACACACACACACACACACACACACACACCCCTCATGGTGCCTCACATCTTGTGCTCAGGGTTACATATTACACACACACACACACACACACACACACCCCTCATGGTGCCTCACATCTTGTGCTCAGGGTTACATATTACACACACACACACACACACACATTACACACACACACACACCCCTCATGGTGCCTTACATCTTGTGCTCAGGGTTACATATCACACACACACACACACACACACACACACACCCCTCATGGTGCCTCACATCTTTTATCTCCATGCCCTTGCCCTAACAGTCCAGGCTGCCTAGAATATGCTTTCCCCTCTTCACCTGGTAAATTTCTATTTATCCTTCCAACCTCAGATGAGGGGTCACCTCCCCAGGGAAATCCTCCTAGCCTCTCCTCTCTCCAACTTAAGTGGATGCCTCCTCTCCGCTCTCTCTGCGCAGACCCTCATCACTGATCTTCCTACCCTAGAGTGACCTTACCTGTCTGTACACCGGTCTCCCCAAATAGACTATGAATGACTTGAGGGCTAGGAGCCTAGCCTGGCACATACAGGTTGAGTGAATTAATGTATAACCCAACCTTCAGCTCTTTCTGTTGTGGGAAGCTTGGGGTTTCTCCTCATGTCAACCCTTGAAGCAAGAGTCCATATGTCTTCCCATCTACCCCAAAGAAAATACATGCCACACAGCATCTGACTGCTGGAGATTTTGTAAAGAAGACAGAGGACATGCACACCCCACAGCAAGATCTTCCAAATACCCATCAGACATGTTTATTTCTAATCTCCTTCCTATGACACCAGCAGTCCTTGATGGTAGCCAGTATGATGCCCCCTCCCAAGATGTCCCGGTCCTAATAATCCCCAAACCTGTGATTATGTCCGGTTACATGGCAAAGGGAAATTCAAGTGGCAGATGGAATTAAGGTTACTAGTCAGTTGACATTCAAATGGGGGATTATCCTGGGATTATCAAGGGTGTCGTAAAAAGTGGAAGAGGATGGCAGAGGTGAGAGTCAGAGTGATGTAATGTGAGAAGACCTTGAGCCAGCTTTGAAGATGGGAAAAGGAGAAAGGGAGTCATGTGCCAAGGAATGGAGGTGGCCTCTGGAAGCTGGAAAAGGCAAGAAAACGGATTTCCCCCTGGAGCCTCCAGAGAAGAATGCAGCCTGACAACACCTTGATTTTGGCCCAGTGAGACCCATTTTAGACTTCTGACCCCCAGGACCATAAGAGTACACTCGTGGGGCTTCCCTGGTGGCACAGTGGTTAAGAATCTGCCTGCAAATGCAGGGGACACAGATTCGAGCCCTGGTCCGGGAAGATCCCACATGCCGCAGAGCAACTAAGCCCGTGTGCCACAGCTACTGAAGCCTGCACGCCTAGAGCCCATGCTCCACAACAAGAGAAGCCACCGCAAGGAGAAGCCCACATACCACAATGAAGAGTAGCCCCCACTCGCCACCACTAGAGAAAGCCTGCACGCAGCAACGAAGACCCAAAGCAGCCAAAAATTAATTAATTAATTAATTTGTTTAAGAAACAATACACTTGTGTTGTTTTAGGCCACTAAGTTTGTGGTCATTTGTTTCAGCAGCAACAGGACACTAATGCATCCTCTTGCCCTTGCCCCTTAACATGCCCAGACTCTCCTGTCTCCGGCAATTCCGCTCTAGCCCCAAACTTGCACAGCTCACCCAGCTGAACAAAAGACCTGCAGTTTGCCCAAACGCACCCTCCTTAAAAGGCAGTTTAGCAACCATCTGTTGTTATACAAAGTATATCCCTCAACAAGCGGGCTCACACCCTCACAACTAATCAAAATACTGCTTCCAAAGAGATACGATATTCTCCCTGAGATATTCTCCCTGAGGGAAGTCTGGCGAATTGATTTTCTCCCTCTTACCACAGGTGAAAATAATAATATAGCTAACATTTGGGAGCACTTGCTATAAGCCAGGCACTATTCTTAGTGCTACATGTGTTAACTCATTTCATTCTCCCAACAACTCACTGAAGCAGGTGCTGGTCTCAGCCCCATCTTACACTCCAGGGAATTGAGACACAAAGAGTATAAGTAACTTGCCCAAGGTCACACAGCTGAGATTTTAGTTCAGGCGGTCTGACTCCAGTCTGGGCTCTTAATCACCGCACATCCTGTCCCCCCATACGTGAGCAAACGAATAAATGAGGCATGCACGCAAAGTGCAAGTGGATGTGCATGTGGATGTCTCTGTGTGCAGATGCTGAGAAACCAGGTCATGAAGACAGAGGTCCTGTGCTCACGTTTCTCATGGTCCAGCGGGAGATGGGAGGCCAATTCATCAGTCCAGTGCTCTGAGAGCATCTGTGCAGAGCTCTGGGAGCAAAGGGGAGAGTCCAGATAGGAGTCAGGGAAAGCTTTCTGGAAGAGGTGGCATTGAGCTGAATTTTGAAGGGTTTGTAGGCAATAGTCAAGTGAAAGGTGTCAAAGGGCATTGGGTCAAAAAGACCCTGAGGCCTGAAAGAGAAATACAGAGACAGGACAGAGCCATTGAGAGAGAGAGAAACACTGGCTGCAGACTATAGAGGCAGAAAAAAAGAGGCAGAAAACAGCTGACTGTGTCGCATCTGGCTGTTCCCGGCCCAACCTCCCTCCAGTTCTGGGACAGAAAATAGCCTGGCTGACCCGTTGTGTGCAAAGCATTTCCTGTGCAGCCCTGGGGACCCCCGAGCTGTACTTTCTCAGGGGTGGGGCTGGCGGGGGGGGGGGGCAGGGAGGGCAGGGGGGGGGGGG
>NW_006780610.1:6372748-6375672 GCF_000442215.2 Lipotes vexillifer | reverse complement strand
GGGGGGGGGCTGGGGGGGGGGTGGGGCAGTGAGGGCAGTGGGGGGAGGGGATGAAGTCTCCAGGACGAGAGTGGCTGAAGATGGGAAGGAAGCATGTGCCTACGTCAGGGTCCACGTATGCGCACGGGGGTGCATGTGCGGGAGGGTGCCCCAGGTGTGCGTGATGCGCCTCCGTGTGTGCACATGGCTGACCCTGGGGTTCATGTGTCTCTTCATGGAAAATGAAGGCTGGGTAGACACACAGCAGGTCATGGTGACCACCTCCCTGTCTTAGGTCCCGCGGCAAAGGGCAGCTCTAGAAGCCTTCTTGAGTACACAAGCCACCTCCTCTGGGAAGCCACCAGCATCAATGCTCCTGAAGCAGCTTCCAGTGGACTCTTTATCCTGCCTGGTCCCCAGGGACGCCACCTCTGCATGCTCCCTTCTCGGGTCACTGACCTAGCTCCAACTTTTGCTGGGGACTGAGTGATCCAGCCAGAACCTTCTCCGAGGACCTTTCCCAGAGAACATGGGGAGGATCTGGGGACAGTCAGGCTTGGCCTCCAGAGCCCAGAACATCTAATCAGGGAAGATATCCTCCTCTCAGGAAGATCCCAAACAACTCCAAGTGACTTCTCCGTGCCTCCAGCCTAGCCCCTTCCCTCATCTACCTCACTGAGTCCCCGTCACCACATTCCCCAAGGTTGTTTTTGAGACTGTCGTTAAACAAGCTCTCCCCACCCTATCTTTATGCAGTTTATTATTTTGCCCTCTACCCCTGCTAGGTTTTTATCATTCCAACACACGTGATATCTTTGAACCTAGAGCACGCATTTTTCCTATTTGATGGACCTGCAGAGACTGAATGGCCAGCTGCTGGGTGGCCACAGAAGGACCGCTGCAGAGTGGATTCCTGCGCAGGAGGGAGGCTGGGCTTTCATTTTCGGCTGGGTAGAAACGCACACTGCAGGAGGGGGTCCAGGTGAAACAAGGGCTTTCGGGGACACTCAAAACGTGTGTTCCCTTGCTCTCCTCCTAAGCCTGAGGTCTCAGCCAGCATCACCTCAAACTCTGACACACCTAACAACCAGCCAGGATCTTTGATTCCACCACACTGGGGCCCATGGAGCTCACCCCAAAAGAACACAGAACTTCAAGGCTGGAGATACACTGGCTTCACCTGGCCGGGCCAGCCAGGCCTTCCTGGCCCTCCAAAGGCCTACAGCCCTGGCTCCCAAGCAGCTGCAAAAATAAGAGGTGCTGTCATCCTCGGCCTCCCAAAAGGAGACCAATGAACTCCCGGACTAAGGAACAGGAAGTAATATTGTGGAGCACCTATCACGTATCTCCTTTAACTGACACCAACCCTTCCAAAAGGGAACTGCTATTCTGGTGAAGAAGGGGTTTCCAGAGGAGGCTAAATCAGGATTCCGAGTCAGGTTGTGTCTGATACATTGAAAGGACAGCACACACACCCCCCCGCAGCAACCCTTTACAACCCTTCTCAGAGAGCAGAGAAAGGGGCCAGAGCAGATGACCTTCCCCCGGCCCAGCTCCTGGGACTGGGACAGAACGTCAGGGAGAGAGATGAGCTGCTGGCAGGGGGAATTTCTCTCCCGGAGGATCACGTGAGAGAAGGCTCACAAGCACACAGCTTTGGGTCCCAGAGACAAAGTATGATCTGGATTTGGTGAGAGGAATCTTCTCCCCACTTCGTGGAACTCCAAGTGGCTCCAGTTCACGGAGGACTGAAGGAAACAGGATGCCACCTGGCACCCAGTCTGCTCACTGGTTTGAGGGCACGGGGACAGCACCGAGCGGGGAATAAGGGCTTTTTCAGGGGTCCCATAGCCCTTCTGTGGCTTGCAGGCCAGGACCAGTCATGAAGTAACAGACTATGAACACATGTGAGATGTCCTGGGAACCCTCCAAGTAGGTAGAAGTCTGGGTCCTATAGATGGGGAGCTACAAGGCAGAAAAAGTGGGGCGTTAAGGCCAATGTGATTTCATTTGCAGGCACAGGTTGGTGAGGCCAAGGAAAGCCACATCTCACACACTTTAGAGATGGGGGTCAGGCTCAAAGAGGCCAAGTCACAGGCTCCACAGCCGCACTCCTTCCAGGACAGCAGCTGACCTGGGTCACCATTAATGTCCACCTCAATGCCAAGGCCCCATTTCTAAAGCCAGTGCATTTCTACTACGAAATCACCACAGCAGAGAGGGCTGAGCCTACGTGGCAAACCCCTGCCCTGCCCAAGAGGTATCATCATACCCATTTCCCCCGTAATGTCTGCCTTCTCTGAGAACTGGGTCTCCATCCACCAGCCTCTGCAGAAGCTGCCATGTCTCACCTAACGCTCACCTTTCCCCCAGGCACTACCTGCTAGTCAAGGGCCAGTGTGTCTCTTCTCTGGGATTCTCTTGGATTTAGAAACCAATGATTAAAGTTGTTCCTGTAATATATCAGACTTGGGAGCGCTCAGCAGCCCTGTTTTCCTCCACATGGAAGAAAAAGGTGTGCAGTGAGAGGCTGAGAGAGCACTGGTGAGCCCCGTGTCTGCTACTGAAGCAACTCTGTGGGCCGTGAAGGTCTTCTTCGCCTGCACAGTACACGTTGGAATTTGGTCACTTGCCTAAAGCCCTGCCCAGCCCCCACACGCCCTTTCCCCTCAATCCCAGGACGGGCCGGACAACGAGCAGCAGCGCCAGGGAAAAGCAAAGCTGGGGTGGGGGGGCACCAGTCAGGCTGTCCCTTGGGGCTCCTCCCAACAATGGCACGGGCAGCACATTGTTTGTTCTGGGTCAAGACACCTCCCCGGATACCCCCACCCCTCAGCTGGCAGTGAGTGAGGCAGAGGCAGAAACAGACGGTAGGGGCAGCTGCCAGTATCTCTGGAAACCTTCTGATGCCTGGGGACCACCTCCCTGACCCCAACTTTGCGTGA
>NW_006780610.1:6367298-6372598 GCF_000442215.2 Lipotes vexillifer | reverse complement strand
GGAAAGAGGAGAGGTCAGATGGGGGACGAGAGAATAACTTGTTCTATGCTGGGGAGGAAGGGGATGACCCTGGGCTTAGGTGGAGAAGGGGCTGGGAGACCTCTGACCAATAGAAGCAAGATGGCCCGACTGAGACCTGCAACGCAGCTGGAGCCAGCCATTTCTCTTTTCTTTCCTTCAGGGTCCCCAACTGTGAAACATGCAATGGGAGCAGAATATACTCTGAACTAGAGAACCACGATCTCTCCCAAGTTTGGGGATAACTTGGCGTCACGTGTGATCCCAGACCCACTCCTAACCTTAGCACCTGCCAAGATCCTCTGAACTCTGACTACTATGACTGTGTACCTGCCCAAGATGGGGGCAAGCATAGGGGGCCAACACCAGTGGCCTCAGGTGCCAGGCATGCTGGACTTCACTGCTGGTGCAAGCTGATGGGAAAGGACAGGAAGCTGGGACTTGGGCAGGGAGGGTGAGTTCCTCCAAAGGCAAGATTCAGACCAACATCAATGTCTTTAGGCCAGTTTGGTATTCAGAGCAGACAGCTTTTAGAACTGGAGCTTCAGGAGATGAGTATATTCAGAGCAGGACCCAAGTCCTGCAGCTTGGGAGCACGGAAACCCATCCCAGCCCCTCTGGGGATAGAGGGGGAGAGGAGAGGGACACCAAGACTAGACAGGGTATCCGGAAGCAAAGCAGGGCTTATCAATGATATCAACTGGGAAGGTGCAGCTGGGGTTAGATGGCTAAGATCCACGGGTGCCCAAAGCTAATTCCAGAGCCCAGAGCAGCCACGTGAATGGCTCTGGTATCTACACCAAGGACAGGAGACAAAGGGGGAAGAGAGTCCAGAGCAGCAGGCTTTGGTGTAAAGAGTCTCCTGGCAGTTGTGGCTCCCCCAGGCCTAAGCAGTCAAGATTCGTACATGCACGGGGGCCATGGAACACTGTCAGGCCTGGAGGTGACCCAAGCCTGGAGTGCAGGGCTGACTCTGGGCAGCTTTCTCAGCCCCGTCTCAGAGGTCCCTGGCATTTGAGTGTTGGCCCAAATGTGCTGTGGATTAACTCCACTGATGGCAGAAGAGTGCCCCACAGAGCGTCCAAGACCACAGACACTCCAAGTAGTAGAGGGCCACTACTCAGCTCTCGGTTACCCACACTCCCACTCCCCATTCATTTATTTCCCTCCTTATCTGCTTACCAGATACCAGGGTTAGAGCACATCCCCCAGCGCAGCGCTGTCCAGTGGAACACTCTGACGGATATGTTCTGCCTCCTCTGCCCAGTACAGTAGCTACCAGTCACCTGTGGCTATTGGACATTTGAGATGTGGCTGGTGAGGAACTGAATTTTTTTATTTTAGTTCATTTCACTTTTTTTTCTTTTCTTCTTTTTTTTTTTTGGCTGCACTGCGCGGCTTATGGGATCTTAGTTCCCCGATCAGGGACTGAACCCGGGCCCTCGCAGTGAAAACGCGGAATGCTAACTGCTGGACCACCGGGGAATTCCCCATTTTACTTTTAATAGTTATATGTGGTTAGCACCTACCATACTGGACAGAGCACTCTTGGCTCTTCCATACGGTGGGGCAGTCAACCCTTCTGAGGTCCAAACACTTAACCATGTCTTTGTGCCAGGAACGGATCAAAAGGGTTCTCTGTTAAGGTAGGGCTGGAGTGACAGAGATAAGAGGAGAAAGAAAAGAAAGGAAGACATATCTACCTTATCTCATCCTGCAAAAGCCATATGATTATCTCCACCTTACAAATGAAGAGACTGAGACTCGAACAGGTCTAATAACTTGCCTAGGGTCACACAGTTAGTTAGGGCCACAGTCAGGGTTTGAACCCAAGTGTCAGACCCCAATGTCCACGGTTTTCCACTTCATCACGTGCCTGAGGAAGAAAGTGTCCCTTCCTGGCACTGACGGGTCAGGGTTGGGAGGGCAAAGCCGTGGGCTGCTGGACGGTGCTCTAACGCGCCTCTTCCTGAGCTAGGTCTGCCCTGTTAACAACTTCATTACTTGTCTTGAAGTGCATTTCAAGAACTCAGACACACCCAGATCCACATAAGGCCAAAGGCACATGGCCAAAGAAAAATGATCTGTTCTGTGCTTCCATTAGTGCAGATAATTAACAGCTGACTTGATATTCTTGGCATAAAGGAAGACAGAGCTCTGTTTTGTTTGGGCTGATATTAAAATACTTATTTATCCCCTCTGCACGCTGATTTGCTCACTCACTGGAGAACCAGACAGCAGGGTCAGAAGTGAGCTGGAAGGGAAGGAGATGAGGGTGGAGAGGGAAATAACATTTCTTAGACATGTAAGACTTGCCAGGTACCAAGCTAAGAACTTCAACAAATTACTCAACTAATAATCATCTGATGAGGTAGCTATGACTATTCGTGTCTTACAGGAGCAGGACTGAAGCTCAGAGGGGTGAAGCAACTTGCCCAAAGTCACACAGTTGATGGTGGCAGAGTATGACTTCAAAATCCAGGTCTGCCTGATTCCAAGGCCATTTTAAATCACACTGGCTCCTGGCAGAGACCTAGAAAACTCCCCACTGCTAACAAAGTGCCTGAACTCCTTTCCAGCTCTGTCTGGCACCACACCTAAAGCCAGGTTCCTGCTACAACCATCCCTTCTCCCAAGTTCAGGCTCCCAGGAGTGGGAGAGGACCCCAGCCCCCAATCCCACTGTGCAGTCGATGACAATGAGAGGCAGGCGTCCCCTTCTCACCGACCACTTTCCTCCCCACCCCATGGGGAGCTGCCAGGTCAGCACAATAGCACATTCTGTGTCCAAGAGCCTCTGCTGGCGGTCCCCACGCTTTTGCAGCCCCTCCAGACAATGGCAGGGCCCAAAGGCCTGATAACCAGTGACAAATGTATGTGAATGACCAGCTCACAGGAAGTGGCCTTCAATAGTCCGATAGCTTCCTGTATCCTGACATTGTGAAGGCCCACTTCCTGTGCTGTCTCCGAAAATACAGCAAGACAGAGCTGGGGGCAGGGGCAGAGGCAGGGCTTCCCTGTCCACCCCCAGGCCAGGTACTATTCAACCCTCTCCCCCAACGATGCCAACAGTCTTACCTGACTCCTGGCCAAACCCCACCCCAGCCCAGGCACAACAGAGGACCTATTTTTAAAGGGTCTGCAGCCTTTCTCAGTCCCCCACCGTCCATGCCTGCCCAGTTGCAGGATCCCAAGCCTTCTGCTGGGAAAGGCTTTCCCATGGCTACTTGCATACCTCGGGTGTACACTTATAAACACATTTCCCCCTGTCCGCAGGTCACTCGACTCTGAATGATAACCTTCAATAGGCTTACAAATGCTTATTAAGTCACCGCTTCAACCTTATCTTCCCAGAGCGGACAATCACAATTCCTTTAGCTTCCTCCTTGTCAAAAAAAGGCAAAGCACAGCAAGAGCCAGGGAGGCCTCTGCCCTCACTGGGCTCCAGATGGACTCAGCCAAAGGCTTTCCCAGGTTTCACCTTCCCAAGCACCTTTCCTCCCAGAAGGAGCTGGTCAAAGAGATCAAGACCGCCTCCCAACTAGCAGGAAGGTGGGGTAAGAGCAGGGCTAATGTCCTGAGTGTCTCCTGTGGAGTCAAGCACTATGCTTAGAGCTTTCCCCTCGATTACCTGGTGACGGAGGAGGTAAATCCTCATATTAAAGATAAGCACTGAAATAAGCCAGACAAAGACAAATACTACATGTTATCACTTATATATGGAATCTAAAAAATAAAACTAATGAATATAACAAAACAGACTCACAGATATAGAGACTCACAAACTAGTGGTTACCAATGGGGAGAGGGAAGCGGGGAGGGGCGAGATAGAGGTAGGGGATTAAGAGGTACAAACTACTATGTATAAAATAAATAAGCTACAAAGATACGTTGTACAACACAGGGAAGATAGCCAATATTTTATAATAACTATAAATGGAATGTAACCTTTTAAAAGTGTAAATCACTGTGTTGTACACCTGAAACATATAATATTGTACATCAACTACACCTCAATAAGAAAAAATTTTTCTTAATAAAGACAAGCACACAGAGAAGTTAAGTCACTGCCCCAGGGTCACCCAGCTAATGAGAGGCAGAGCCATACTACCCCCAGCCTTGCTTGGCACTGGGAGATAGGTTTAGGTAGAGGGGAAAGGGGAGGATACCATTTGTCCCCTCCTCTCATACCCTCTCTAGGACACCCACCCACATCCCAGACATGGAAAGTCCTCCCCTGCCTTACCGGCAGGCAACCCTGGAGAAGGGCAGGGGGTTGCTCCCACCCCATCAGTGGCCTGCTGCTGTGAGTATTGTTCTCCACTTTCAATGCCGGGGCACTGAATCAGCCTCAGGCCATTGTGGTCACTGGGCGGGAGGGGGGCTGGTGTGGGAGGCACGGAGAGGTCAAGAAGTGACAACCTATTCATTGCCCTTAGCCATTGGAGACCTGAGAGCTGCAGCTCAGCCAGTAGGAGCCCCCAGGTTCTGTGTGTCCAGGAATCGGGGAAAACAAAGAGGTCTCTGGAGATGGAAGGAAGGAGGGCAGGAAGCCCTCACCAACTTTCCCACCCTCCACCCTCCACCGTCACAGGGGAAGAAAGTAAAAGGGAGGGGCAGCCAGCTTCCCTGGGTGTAGAAAAGAACCCAAAGCCAGCAGCCCAGGGCTTAATTCCACAGCCTTCTCCACCAATGACTTAGAGGGTGACTTAGCCCTCTGAGTCTGTGTCCTCACCTGTAACTAGGCTTTGCAGGGATTAAATGAGGTATCATGAAACACTCAGCCCCACATTCACTGGAGCTCAGTGAGCAAGCAGGTTTTCCTTCTCAAGTTTTCTGAGCTTTCTCTGCCTCGGGTTTCCGTGACTAACAAGGTCCACAGCAGAAAGAGGGTGGCTGCCCTCTTCCAGCCCTTTTCCAAGAAGCAGGAAACCCGCAATCGTGGGACTCGTGGAGTGGTCCGGGCAGGAGGCGGCCGGCAGCCTGGCCTAAAGCACCGTCATCCCTGCCTCCAATGCTGGCTCCTGGACCCTGGGGGACCCACGGCCACATGAGACCCCAGGCTGCTGACCCCAGAGGGAGGCACCGAGGGCTGGGGAGGGGCAAGGCACCATCAGAGGCCCCTGAAGTGACCTCTAGCCCACCTAGTGGGGCTGCATAAACGTGACAGGGAGGTGGGCTCCTGGATTTGTTATCTGTGGCCAATTCTGAATCCCAGCAAACTTCTGAGCCACTTTCCCACCCTGCTCAGCTTTTATCAAAAAACACATAGCTCAAGGGAAA
>NW_006780610.1:6346883-6366589 GCF_000442215.2 Lipotes vexillifer | reverse complement strand
AAAGAGTCTTTCCAGAATATCAGCCTGAACCAAACCAATCAGACAGGTAAATCTTCTAGAAAAAAGCTAACAGAAGTGATGCTTGGATTCTCAGTGCCGTTTCTACTCCTCCCTACGCAGAAGGGTCCAGAGTTGCAGAGCTCAGCTAAAACCCAGGCAGCTGGAGTTGTCTCCTTCAAAGTCAGTGTGGCCCACTGGGAGGGCCTGGGGCCACGGCCGGACTCTAACAGTTGCCTAGAGGCGGAAGGGCGTCCAGTCTCCGATAAGAAGGGGAAGACAGGACCAGTGCCTGCACCCCGCGACTGACTGTTCCTTCACCCCAGAGACCACAGGGATAACCAGCTCAGAGAACCTTCCGGCCAAGGGTCCCCACCCCAAGGCTTCTGGGGAGAGGCGCCGGCACCAGCCTCACTCCAGGACCAGACCAGCAACCAGGGACCAGTGAGCTCCTGCCTCAGGAGGCTGGGCACCCGTATCCAAGGCTCTGGCCACTGCCACCCTCTCCTTGGCGAGATTCCCCCAGAGGCAGCCCCTTCCATGGTGCCACCCTGTCTGTCTATCCTCCTGTTATGGGCTGAACTGTGTCCCCCCCCAAATTCATACATTGAAGACCTGACTCCTCGCCCCAGCACCTCAGAATGTGATTGTATCCAGAGACCAGGCCTTAAACAAAGTGATTAAGTGAAAATGAGGCCATTAGTGGGCCCTAATCCGATCTGATCAGTGTCTTTATAAAAGGAGGAGTTCTGGACACAGACACCAGGGGCTCAGGTGCCCAGAGGGAGAAGCCTGTGAAGAGGCAGCAAGAGCACGGTCTCTGGAAGTCAAGGAGAGGGGCCTCAGAGGAAGCCAACCCTGCTGGCACCTTGATCTTAGACTTCTGGCCTCCAGAACTGTGGGAGGACAACAGAACAAATTTCTGTTGTTTACACCGCCTGGTCTGTGGTATTTCGTTGCAGCAGCCCTAGCAAACTAAGACAGCCCCCCGCCTCGTCCGGGGATCATGAGGAGGGGTCTGGGGGGACTCCCCCCCATTTACTCCCGAGCCACAACAACCCAGGCAGGGCCCCGCCCACTCAGCCCCACCCCTCCGCTGCCCGGCTTCTACAATCTCTTCCAGAGACCCCCATCGGCCTGCAGGCCATTCAGTGAGCCAACCAAGGCAGGGCTATGTGGGCATCAGGGACCCCCTGGAGCTGGGGATGCTGCAAAACACCAAGGGGGTACACAGGGAGGCAAATGGGAGAGCAGCATCGAATGGCAGAGCCAAGCGGCCTCAGAGTTGAGGACCAGGACCCCTCACCAACCCCCAGCCCTCTGCCTCGGCGTTGCCCTAGGCCTCGGTTCCCCTCCACAGTCAGGCACCCCTTCTTAGAGACCACAGACCTGAGTCCTGAAGTGCGGGTAAATGCATGGGATGGAAAAATACCACTAATCAAAATAACCAACTCTTCCTAAGGGTTAACTATACGTGAGTCTCTGTGCCAAACGCCTTGCGTGTTTTCTTTCCATCTTCACAATAACCCTGAGGTAAGCAATTTATTAGTTCCACCTGACACTTGAGATTAAACTCTGAGAAGTTAAGTAGCTTGGCAAAGGCCACAGAGCTGTAAGTGGCCGTGCTGGGCTTTGAACCCAACCAGCCTAACTCCAGAGCCGAGTTTGTTGGAGGCAGAAGGGGAAGGCTGGGATCTGAGCCCATCGGTGACGCAAGGGCCAGCCAAGGACAGGGCTTTAGGGACAACAGCAGACAGAGCAATCCACCTTGTCATCAACTGACTAAATTATAAACACAAAGGCCTCCATCTGTGGGAAAGACTGTGACCTCCTACCCTCCTGCACGTGGGGAAAACAGCTTGGAGAGCATCAAAGGGGCACAGCTGCCCCAAAGGTTTATCTTTGGTCTGTGTGCTGGGAAAATGAAACTGGGAAGGGGCAGGAGAAGCAGGCTGCAGCCTCAGGCAGAGACAAGTCACGCCAGCCACCAGCAGAGGGACTGTAGCAGTGCCAGCTCTGTGCCCACTAGCCGTCACACACTCAAGGGTGTTTCCATTGGTAGAGTCAACTGGTTGGCAAGCCAGCTGACCTCAGTTTGGTGTGATGACAAGAAGCAGACTGGGAAGGGGAGGGGCCGGGGGATGGCCACAAGCCCAGCTCTGCCAAGAATTCCCTGTGTTATCTTGGGTGAGCCATTTCCCGCCCTGCACCTCGATCCCGTTAGCATAAGGGGAAGCAGGACTCCTCTCCTTTCTGTTTGAGCTCCTTGGGGAGAAGGGACAAACGAAGAGGGCTTCATATAAACACAAGATGTTCTAGGCCAGCTTCTGGATGAAATGAGGATACCTAGGGAATTCCCTGCTGGTCCAGTGGTCAGGACTCGGCGCTTTCACCCTGGGGCCCAGGTTCAATCCGTGGTCGGGGAACTAAGATCCCGCATGCTGCGCAGCACGGCCAAAAAATAAATAAAATAAAATGGTTAATTAGGAAAAAAAAAATGAGGACACCAAAGCCTGCCCCATCCCTGTTTTCAAGCCTTCTGCCTCACCTTCCAGCCCACCCCCTCCCAGGCCACAGCCAGAGGGAAGGCACGAAGGAGAAAAAGGAGACAGAGAAGACACTCCAGAAGCAGCGGTTCCCTCGGGCTCCCGGGCATTCCCATGCCTTCCCAGGATTTCCGTGCCCCGCAGGGTCAACCCAGAGGTCTGCTGAGGCTGAAGGAGAGCCCTACCTGGTAAAGGCATTAAGTGGTTCCTTGGGCTCTGACCCAGAGCCCTGCCGGGCTCCTTGGAGGGTTCCCATCCACCCTGCTGAGCTGCTACACGGCTTTGATCACTACTACACGAAGGGTTTCCTGAATGCTTTCCTGAGGACATTGTTCCCCACTACAGAGTCATCAGGGTCAAATTCATCATGGGCTATGCTGGTCCAGGTCCTACCCAGTGGGGAAAGCCCGCCCTCTGTCCAAGCCCCACTTCCCCTGGGAAAATTAAGCCAGTGGTTGCTCTTGGTTTAGCTCACTACCAGCTTTGGGGAAGGCAAAGCTGTAGCAAAACACGGCTGCCATTAGCTCAAGGCTGCCAGGCAGCTCAAAGCACACACCTGGGAGCCCTGCTCCATCTTCCAAAGAGGCTTGTCTCCATACCCAGCCCCAGTTTCTGTCCCAGAATCACACTCAGGGGCCTCTTAATTCATTCAACATTTATTGGAAATGACTCTGTGCAAGGCCTGGTCCCTGCCCTCAAGGAACTCACAGTCTAGGGAAACAGACACACGACCATCACAGTGCCTTGTGTAAATGCTGCAGTAGGAGAGCGGACACAGGGTTAGAGAGGCAGAGGGAATGGCAGTCTCTGCTTAGCTACCTAGGCTGTCTTGTGGTGTAATGGAGCTCACCAGGCAGCCAAGGAGGCCCGATGCATAGTACACCCGGAAGCATCAGGATCTGAACGAGCATAACACGTTCAGGAAATGGTATCAATACAAAGCATGTTCTGTCCTGGGGATGACGGGAGGGAGGCTAGGGCAAGATGATGAAAGAATGCATGGCACACAAGGGGCTTTGGTGAGAGAAGACATGGAGGTCTTTAAGGAGTGACCTCATTAAAGATGTGTTTTAGAAAGAAAATGCTGCCAGAAATGGGAAGAATTTTCAGGAAGAGACCAAAAGTTTAGGCAAGAGATTATAAGGGCAGGGAAGTGAGACGGAGAACAGAGGATGAATTCCAGATGAAGAAGAAGTGGGTCACCACAGGTTAGGGGAAGGGGGAGTCAGAACCAAGTTGAGCAACAGGAGAGAGGAGACGGAATCTATGCCAAACACCGGGCCGGTGTTTTACAAACACTGTCCATCTTCACAAGAATCGTCCCCATTGTACAGATGATGCTTAGAGAAGTTAAGTGACTTTTCTGTTCACGCAACTAGATTACAGAGTTAAGCTTCAAACCCAGGTCAACACCTTTAACTGTCACACAAATCTAGACAGAGATGCATAGTGAGCTGTTTCAGAGAATGATCTAGAGCTTGGGGGGAAATTCACGACTACAGATAAAACATCTGGGAGTCCTCAAGGTAGATCAGCAGGTGGCTGAAGCCACAAGTGAGGCTAAAACAGTGCAGCAAGAAAAAAGCCAAGGATGAAACTGGAAGAGCACTCACAGGTAGGAGAACAGGAGGAGCCAGTGGCAGAGGAGACATCAGCTGGGAAAGGAAACGGGGTGGTGGTGATGTCAAGACAGAATTCAGTCAAGAGTGCCGGACACTGCAAAAGATTAATTAGTATAACTAGGAATGGATACCACATGTGCAATCACAAAAGCTTTCAGCCAAACTGGTTTCACCACTTTAGTGGTAGAAGTGGAAAGCAAGCAGCAAGGGCTAAGAGGAATGCAGGGATGGGGCTGAGGGCTTGACAAGCTTGGTTTAAAAAAGAAATCAGGGGCTTCCCTGGTGGCGCAGTGGTTGAGTCCGCCTGCCAATGCAGGGGACGCTGGTTGGTGCCCCGGACTGGGAGGATCCCACATGCCGCTCCGCGGCTGGGCCCGTGAGCCATGGCCGCTAAGCCTGCATGGCCGGAGCCTGTGCTCCGCAACGGGAGAGGCCACAACAGTGAGAGGCCCGTGTATCGCAAAAAAAAAAAAAAAAAAAAGAAAGAAATCAGGGACTTCCCTGGTGGTCCAGTGGTTAAGACTCCATGCTCCCAATGCAGGAGGCACGGGTTCTATCCCTGGTCAGGGAACTAGATCCCACATGCCACACAGCGCAGCCAAAGAAGACAAATAAATAAGAAATCACCTTGAAGGCTGCATCTGAACCCATACATGCAGAGTGCCAGGCCACACGGTTATGCAAAATTCTCTAGCTGCACTGGGCAGTTCAGGCCCAGAAGCAAACAGAAATGGACAGTGGAGCTGGGGTTGGAAGTGAAGGAACAGGGCCAGTGGAGAGGGGCATAAGAGTACAAGGGACTTTGGACTCTTCTAGAGAGAAGAGCTGCCCTTTCTGGGACACCAGTAAAGATGTTTAAAAATCTCAAAAATATTTGGAGGACCCATTTGGAATTTTTAAACAAAAAACCAAAGCCAAGGTTCATCTCTGCATTGTGTAAAAGGGATTTGATAAACAGATAACTAATGTTAACAAATTTAATTAAAAAAGAATAAACTGTTTTTAAGTACATCAAGGCACCACTGGAACAGGATGCAAAATGATACACACTAATTACTAATTACTCCTCTTTACTCTTCAAGCTGATTCCCCAAAGACTTCTACTTAGCAAATACTTTGAAGAGGCTGTTCAGAAAAAGAATAAAGAGCATTTATGTCTATTCCATTATTCAGACTGGCTGCCATCCTGATTCGATAAAAGGGAGATTTTACTGGGACAGAACAACACTTGCACGTTTTCGAAGCTCTAAGCTGGCTTCTCGCTCTTTTTACACTACAGCAGGAAGGATATCAGTACCCCTATTCTTCCAAGGCCAGAAGAGGTGAAGGGGCATGTCCCAGGCCACCCCAGTCTCTTGCCTCCAAGTCCAAGGCTCTCACCTCCACCCATCCTGCCGCAGGCTACTCTCGGCGTTCCCCCACACCTCGCTCCGCCCATCTTGTCTCTGACCTTGAGACGGCACCGATGCGGCTACTACTTAGCGACACAGGTTGAAGCCTGAAACCCCGTGGCCAGCCTGGTTCTTGGACAAGGCAGCCTTTCCTGTAAAATACTCCTAAGAAGCCCTCAACCACCAGGCCTGAGAGGGTCCCTGTGAGGGTGGGTCCCTGTGATCACCCTCCCACCACGGCTGCTCTCCCCTCCGGATCCCTAGCTCACTAGGATCCCAAGGCTACATGGAACTGTTTTTCCTGCAATAAAACTCCAGCAGCCAACATTTACTGAGCACCTACTTGTTGCCATGGACTCTGCTAAGAACTTTACATACGTTACCTTAACTTTGCAACAACCCAGCAAAAATAGGTACTCTTATCCCTGTTTTACAGATGAGGATAACCGATCCCTGAGGCTCAGAAAGGCTACGTGACTTGCTCAAGGTCATTCAGCTAGTGGTTGAGGCAGTACTCATAAGTCTGTCAGACTCGAGAATCCACTTTATTTTCACTGTACCACACCGCCCTGGCTCACCACTCTACAAGTGCCTAGAGACCCACACCAGAGTGGAAAAGGAAAAGTGAGGCAAGGCACGAGCCTTTTCATTTTCACTGCCTGGCTCCCAAGTGACTCTGGGGACGCTAATCCCATGGTGTTTCACTCGGCCGACGGCCTCACCAGCCTGGGGCCCTGGGAAGCTGACAGGAGTCAAAGGGCCCCCTGGCAGGCTTGTCCTGGCAGCTGCCCAGCTGACTTGAGCTAACACAGCAACAGGCACAGGAAAGGCTCGAGAGAGAGTGGAAAAGCACCAGACCCTGGGCCGCTGAGGGCAGAGAAGTGACCCCTGCCATGCTCAGACGGGATAACGCAGCTCTAAAGCCACCACTACCACCAGGCTGGGAAGAGACCCGGGCGGGGGCCGGGAGGGGTGGGTAAAAGCCCCAAGCACATCTACTTACTAATGTGTTTCAGTGAATCGTGACTGCTGGGCCAACCCAAAACAGGGTCATGCGCCTCCAAGGTGAATCACCAAGTGTGGAAGAAAACCAGTCCATGCCCTGGTTGGTCCCAGCAAGCCTGGCCCACCTTTGCCCCATCCACAGAAACCCTGCTGCCTGATGACACCTGAGCAGAGGCAAGAAAGCACGCACGATCTCACAGCCCCGCGGTAGCAGCCAGCCCGTGGGAAAAGACCGAGCCAGCTGAGAATACTAACAGACTTGCTGGAGGCAAAAATTCAGCGAGGGCAAGCCCGAGGAAATAAAATTATTTAAAAGGAGCACAAAGTGAGACTAGAAAAAGGGAGCAACTTGGGCTTCCAAAGATAGTGCTTCTTCCATCAGGCACTGGGAGGACGTACATCAGTGGTGGCAGGGTTATTCCAAAATATCTGAAAATCCAAAAATGTCTTAGTCTGTGGGAAAACTTTTTTTCTGTTATTTCTGTAGGTTTTCTGTCCTGTAATGTTTTGCTTAGGCCGATATTAAACTACATATGCGCAGAATGCCCAAAAAGTGTTTTGAGGGAACCAATCCTGGGATCTAATGTTTGCCACAGTTGTTAGACTGCTTAAAAACAAAGCACATCTCTAAGATTTCATTAGAAGGCAAGAGGCAGCTTGACAGGTGGCATACGGGCAGCCACTGGGTCAAATTAACCCTATGGGTATGTTAACATGCTTAGAATTTTTTAAAAAATAAATTTTCAACATTTAAAAATCAGAAGTTTCCATACCACACCTCCCCCCACCCCCCAAAAAAATCTGAACTTCTGGCATCTTTTAGAGAGAAAAAACAACAATCTGGTATCTCTGGGCAAGCAGCACAAATTGGAAGCAGCTGCACAGCCACTGCCCCCTTTAGGCAGGCCTGTGCTTTCTAGCACCTGGCCTGGCCGCTCATTTAAGCCACCTGACTGACCCCTGTAGGCAAGAGAGTTTGCTACTGGTGGGTTAGCACCAGTGAAGGGATCCCAGGCTTGGTCGTCCTCAGGACTGCCACAGGGGGGCAGCACTGGTCTGCCCATGAGGCCTGCGACAGCCTGAGCCTGTAACCAAGCAGAGCTTATTAGCACATCCTTTCAGAACCAGAAACCTCATCCTCACTTCAGCAGCAGACCCTGCTTCCCCATGCTCCCCATCAGATTTATGCCCTGAGAAGCAACAGCAGCTCATCTCAACATTCCCAGCAGGCCTCGGCGACTGAGGGGAAGCCACCGACTCGACTTGCCCCTCCTTCTCTGGCTACCACTTTCCACGTCCCCCCGCTCCTCCCACCCCACAGCCGGCATCTCTACCTGTTCAGGAATTCTACCTTCACCCACCTGTTAACACCACTGGGCCTCAGATCCTGAGGTAAGAGGCAGGGCAAACACCCTCCCCCTTTTAAGGCAGGTTCATTCTTCATCAAATGCTCATTACTTGCCTTTGCTCACTCAGGTTAAAGGTCAGTTGACTTCGTGAGGCAACAGGTCGGCTCTCTGCTCTCACCCCTTCCAACCTCACTGACAACATCTTTAGTGGCAGCATTTAGTATAAGCTCCTACTGCCCTTCAGGAAAGACATTTAGTATTATGCATTGAGGCCCTTAAAACCGTTCATCCCATTTCATCCAAAATGCCATTTACTCTTAGAGGAAAACATAGGCAGAACACTCTATGACATAAATCACAGCAAGATCCTTTTTGACCCACCTCCTAGAGAAATGGAAATAACAACAAAAATAAACAAGTGGGACCTAATGAAACTCAAAAGCTTTTGCAAAGGAAACCATAAACAAGACAAAAAGACGACCCTCAGAATGGGAGAAAATATTTGCAAATGAAGCAACTGACAAAGGATTAATCTCCAAAATGACATTTACTGTTCCTACCATTTAGTCCAAAAATGCAGGAAAATCCTTATATAAGATACTCTTTGCAGTATTTCTCCTGGTGAACGACCAGAAACAACCCAAATGTCCAGCAACAGGGAAACTGTTAAAAACAAACTATGCTATATTCCCACCTGATGGGCAATTATACAGCTAATGAAAACAATTAGGGTTATGAGGACCATGTGATAAGACAGGAAAGTGATTACGGTATGAAAACACTATGTAAAAAAAGAATATAAAATTAAATGTACAGTAGTATCTAAAAAAACTAGTCCAAGAATTAGTGAAAGATACCAAAATGTTAATATTTTATCTGTACCAGAGCCCTCAGAGTGTGGGTAACCTTTTTTTAAACCCCTACCAAATTTAACGTACATATACTACTTTTATAGGGAAAAGTATGTGTGCATGTGTGTGTGTCAAGTTGGAAAATTTGATAGCAATTGTTAAGCTCCCTGGTCTACTCTTAATGTAGACTTTGAAAGTATATAAGCCTCATGTCATCATGATAAAAAGGCCCTTGGGAACCTGCGCCTCCAGGACTCACCGCCTCCAGGATCCAATGCAGCCACGCTAGTAAAACAAAGCTTCCGGGGCCCCAAAGTCCTTAGTTAAAGGCCAATTTTATCCTACCCGGAGATGCCTGCTTTGCATAGCTCCTAGGAGACCCCAGCACCACCTGGAAGACAGGATTAGATCAAAATGGTTCTCAGACGCCACTTTAATCAAGTTTTGCACTACACAGTGACGGGGTGGGGGGTGAAAGACGGTGACTGTTTTCAAGCAAATTCACCTGCGCCAAGGTGAACAGCCTGGGCTCCCAAGAACAGAAAACTGCTTTCCTTCCCAGGGGAAATCCCCTTCCCGAGCTGACAGGACAGGATCTCAGGGAGAATGCGCACAAAGGACAGAGCAAGCTAGTTAAGGGAGCCAGGGAGATTTCTGAACTCTTCCCAGTGCAAACTAGAACTAGGCATGTAGGTACCCCTCCTAAAGGCATCACCCCAATCCCAGCCACTCCCACCTGAGGCCAAACTGCCTCCCCACAGGGACTGGCGGCCAATGTTCACTTCATCACCCTCCTCCCAGTGGTGCACCTAGCAGCGCGGAAGCCTGAGCAGCTGTGGCCACCATCCAGCAGAGGCAGCCTTCGGGCCAGAACCCTCACGGGCCTTCCTCTTCACTGGCCCCTCAGCTACTAGTGTGTCTGCCTGGCCAGAGCAGAGCAGCCAGTATGTGTGTGGCTGTGTGGGGCGGGAGGGGCCAGAAGAAGCAATAAAGCAAATCAGATGTGGGCTCTGGTTGCTGGGTCGACATGGTGGCAGGACCAGTCCTGGCCCCCAGAAGGACCCATAGGGCCCTGTGTCCTCCATTAATTCTTCTCCGGGCGGTTTCTGTTCAGGACAGCTTTAGGGGCAAATTCCAGCTTGTCCTTAAGGCTCACGACCTGGGTGTGGTCCTTGCCTAGCAGCTCATCCAGCTTGCGGTCCTCCCGGCGCTCCGAGATGCTCTTCTCCTCCTCCACAGGCTGGAGATCCTTCCCCCGGATGAACCATTCCAGGTGGTAGCCCACAGCCCCAACCACGAAGGCCACGGGAAAGGTGACATAGGGAGCATAGGTACGCACCGCGGTCCAAAGCACAGGCCACATGACATCTGCAGAAGAGCAGGAGGCCGCATTAGGGAGAAGCAGCACCCCTTCCCACCAAACACGGACAACCCACCAGGGCTCGCCACTCACCAGGCAGCCTGGCACAATCTACTGAGCACCCACCCCATGCCCATGCAGAGCAATGCAAGAGGGCACCTTGCTTTATGCAACAGCTGGGTCTCTGAAACAATCCAGGAAACTTCAGAAGAGTCAATTGTTAGGGAAGGGGGAAAGAACCTCTTTTACGTACTACACTCTTTGACAATTATGCAACCACGTATGGCAGCGTTCCCCACGAGAGGACCTCTGAGCCTTACCTAATAAAGCTTCAATCCTACCGTTGACCCCAGGCCCTCCCTGCACAACTTGCCAACATTCTAAGAGCGGGTAAGAGCCTTTCTCTGCTCTACAATATTCCTCCATCAGCAGAGCCGGCCATCCTTTCCCCGCCACGCTCAGCCCTGTGAGTCTCCTGTCTCCAGGTTAATGAGAAGTAGCTCCTCGGCCCCACACAGAGAATAAGCAACGTATTTAGGCAGCCAAAACCCCAAACCATTACCCAACCACTCTGGATTTTAGATAAATGGTTTTTTCCTATTCTAAACTTGACTTTTCTAACAAGACAAACCTCTTCCTCACAAATCTGCTTGCCAAACCCCTTTCAAAATACACTCTCTTCAACCAAAGCCATATCCTCACATTTGCATAATAAGCTCCTAAAAATATCACCAGCCCATTATACATACTCTGGACACACTAGAACTTGAAAATTCTATGTTAAAAAACTACTGTACAAGAAGTGGAAAAACAAAGAAGTGGAATGACCCCAGGGCTTCCAGAAATTAAGTAAGGCAACACCGGGATAATGTAAAAACACACAAATTGGGTCACTCTCAGCCATTTAGTCTCAAATGATCATATCATTATTAACAATTATCAAAGACTATTCACAACTATCATAATAGTGATAGCTCCATTTATTGAGCTCTCATTACATGCCAGACCTTGGGCTAAGCTCTTTATATATACTATCTCCTTTAATCCGCATGTCCACTCTCTTGATGTAGCTGGCATGACCAGAGGGTTAAGTAACGTGCCCAGAAGTCTCAACTGAAAGATCATTCCTTTTGTGCCCCTGCAGGTATTTCTCCAGTCTAGCTATCTCTGGTCTGAACCTCACCAAAGTTAAGATGACTCTCTCCCCCCTCCCTCTGGTTCCAATTCTCTCCGGAAGAACCCCAGCATTTTGTGGACCCAAGACTATAATGGACCATCACCAAGGAAAAAACTGCAGCAGCTCCAAGACTGCCCTCTGAGTCCCTGTCTTAGCACCAGGCACTATGCTGGACAATTAACACACTAGTCATCATCCGATCTTCACAACACCTCTATGAGGTAGGAATTATTAGCCCAGATTTTTGTTGAAGGCCACAAAGGCTCAGGGACATAAGCTTAACTTGCCCAAGATCACCAGAAGTGATAGAGACATTGACTTGAACCCAGGACTCTCCAACTTCAACACCTATGCTCCTTCTACTGGAAAGAACACACTGCAAATAGGTGTATGGTTTCTGTGCAAACCCTGGACTTGAGGAGAACTTACTGCAATTTCTTCCCATCAGCTTGGCATTTCACTACCTAGAAGAGCTTCCCTTTTTGCAAACTCTAAGATTACACTCAGAGATTTGTGAAATTACAAGATTTGGGAGTTGTTAAAAGAGGCACCTTTGAAGAATCTCAAACCTAATGTTTCATTTTCTTTCCTACCTGTAAGCAAGTTCTCCATAAGTAAACACTTTTCCTAAACAGCAACTCTCCACTCAGATTTCCAATCTGTCTTCAAATATATGAAGCACGAGTCCACAACTAATATTGCCTCTCACATGCAGCCCGACGTCTCCCTCTGTGGTCGGGTTCACATTCTAATCATTCCCAAATAACTTAATCCTTTCATTTATTCAACATTTATGACCACTTTCTCTGTGTCACACATTGGGATGGCCTACCCCATTTGTCTGCCTTTCTCAAAGCACTTTACCCTCCGAGAGGGCAAGGCCCATGTTTGTGCGTCCCCACTGTGCCCTATTCATCCCCCACCCCTCCCACCACGCCCGGCATTAAGTGCTCAAAAAGTCTGGTGAATGAATGAGAGCTCAAGCAACTCACTTGTGTAAAACCACCGCAGTCATCTAACCACCCGCCCTCGAAAGTCGGCAGGAACAAAGCAGGTGCCTCTGCTGATTACAAGAAGCTAGATACTCTAACAAGTCATCTCCAGGGTGTCAAAACGAAAGAGGCAAAAGTGGCAAATATTTCCAGACCCGCACTGAAGGAGCCTGAGCGTCCGGTGAAGGTCAAACGGTAAAGGTTGCCGGGAAACCTGCCCTTGTGCCGGGGACCTCAGAGGCCCAAGGAGACGCGAAGCCGCAGTCCGAGATTTGAGAACTGCTAACAAGGGCAGAGGAGACCTGACTGGGTGGAAGGATTCATTCTGACCGTTACTGAGCCCGGTCCGGGGATGAGAGCGCAAGGTGGTCAGGGTCCAAGGGTCTGCCCTTCTCCCTCCTCTGGGTTCCCGGTCCCCTGCCCCTATCCCACCACGCTCATGGCCTCGTCTGGTCTGTCCTCACCCACGTGCCTAACGCCGAGAAGCCCGGGCTGCAGAATGTCTGCAGGGCGCTCAGACTCCCACGCCGAGCCCGGGGAAGAGAGGAAGCAGTCTAGCCTGGCCAGGGCCGCAGCGGATGCTCGCCATCTCCCTTCCCCTAACTCAGAGGTCAAGGCCACCAGCCGTCGCCACAGCTACGGGCGGCCCAGCAGCCGCTCGGGGGTAGGAACTGCCTGCCGGGACGAGTGCTCACCCGCGCCGCAGCTCACACCCCGCCGTCCGGCCCCAGCACTCCGCCCGCGATCCAACCGCGCTCTGGGAGCACCGAAGCCGCCACTCCCAGCGGCCCGCGGGACCTCGCTCCGGACCCCGCCCGCCAGCGCCGGCTCCCTCGGAGCGCAGGGATTGGCTGAGCTCCAGAGCCAAAGGCCTGAGGAAGCTAGGGCTCCGCAACGGGTCGCGCTGAGCTGAGAGGGCTACAGCGCCCCCTCCAGGACAGGAGGTTTCCCAGTGACATCACCACGGGCTTTCGCGTGGAGAAAGTGGAAGGTTACGCATTCATGTATTCAACTGATGTTTATTAGCCTTCTTCTAAGACCTTGGTCTGGGCACAGAAAAATAAAAAACATGATCCTTGACCTCAAGAAGGTCTCAGCAAAGTAAAATCTAGAACTCTTAACTCTTCCGGTCTGGGCTAGCTTTCTAGCAGCGTGACCCTGGGAATTTTGTCAAAACTGCCTGAGCCTCCTTTCCTTCTTATGCATAGAGGTAATAACACCCATTTCACAGGATGTTGTGAGAGTTGAGACAATGTATGCAAAGTGCTGTGCTGGCACATAACAAGCAGGGAAATAAATGGTACTATTGTTAGTATACAAATAATTGAAATATAGTAAAACCTGTCTTACTTGACCCCTTAGGTGCAAATATTCACTGCCTCCTCTGTGTCCCCACTGCGCCCTGTACAGATGTCTACTTTAACACATATAGAAAAAAGAAAAACACCAAAGCTTAAGCTCCATAATACCCCCACCTAGCCCTGTCTTTCCACCTTCGTTCCACTAGTCTCAGGCAGGCGTACTTATTTACCTTTAGTAACACATACCAAACCCCTCCTATTCCCCCATGCAGACCAAACTGTTTCACACCTCTGTGCCTTGATTTACGCTTTTTCATCTACCTGGAGTGCCCTTCCCACCTTTCTTTGCCAAAGTAGCTCTGTCTTGTTTTTCAAGCTCAAGGGACACCTTGGTAGGAAGCCTCCTAGATTGCATTATCAGGGTAGATTCCCTTCCTTTATGATCTCAAAGATCTCAATGCTAAGCTCTGACAATGGAGGTGGAGAAAAAGGAACAGATAAAGAATAAAGAAATGTGTACGAAACCATTATTAGCAGAACATGTTCACTGAGGGAGGACAAGGGAACAGAATTGCCCACGATAACTAGCATTCAGTCAGCCAATTAACATGTGCTAGGCATTGGGGATGCAAAGATGACTGGGACCATGTTTTCCCCCAAGAGTTGTCTAACTAATAGGGAAGCAGAGGGGTCTACAAAACGTCGAGAGAGTGTGAGAAATGTGATAACGGGAGCGTGCACAAGTAGCACAGAGGAGGAGCCCCAGGAAGAATCAGGGAAGGCTCCCCAGAGGAACCTGCCCTTGAGCTAAGTCTCAAGTAGTGGCTAGCAGTTCTGTCAGGCAGAACTGAGTGGGGCTGCAGGGCACAGATTTAGGAATCAGAGAGTTGTGGGTTCAAATCCTGACCCTGCCGCCTGCTAATCTCAGAGAAGTTGTTTACACTCATTGTTTTAAAAAAGACAATAATAGTACCCACCTCCCTTCGGTTGTTCTGTACTAAATCACCTAATGTGTATAAAATGCTTAGCATTTACAGTATATGGCACCTTCTAAGTGCTTGGTAATTGATCACCAGTATGTTTAGTATTCCTCAAATTTACTCCTCCTTCTGTAATGTCCTATGTCCATTTATGGCATTACTTACTCACCAAGCCAAAAACCTGAGTGACATCTTCAAGGCCTCTTCATCTCTGCATTATTCCCCAGATCCAGTTTATAGCACCTATGCCTCCTGAATGTCTCTCAAATTCATCATCATCTCTTACCTAGACCACCTTGGCAACTCCCTTCAGTGGTCTCTCTGCCTTCCATTGCCTCCTCCAGTCCATTTCTATTCTGTTGGCCAAAGAGTCTTTCAAACACTTAAATAAAACCATGGACTCTCCAGCTTAAACCCATGGCTCCCTTCCAGCCACATCTCCTTTACTTCCCCTCTACCCGTCCTAGCCTGTCACCTCTCTCCAGTCTCTGCTCTTCCCATTATCCCACACACACATAACATTCCATGCCTTTGCCTAAGCTGGTCCTTTTGTCTGAAATGAATGTCTTCCCTCCTCATCCCTGACTACAAAACTCTAATTCATCCTGCAAGACCCAGTTCAAAAGGCTCCTCTTGCAGAAAGTTTTCCTAGACTCGCCGGCTGCTAGAGGTTCCCTCCTCTGGTCTCTTCAGCCCCTCTGGGAGAGCAGGCCTGCCTTTGTACCACAACTTTGTGTTTATGTACCTTGCTATGGCCAGATGGGAGCAACTCAGGCACAGGGACTGGATCTAATCCTTCACATGTCCATGGAGCCCAGCACAACTACCTGGGCCACAATACCCTAAGGAGACTCCCCACACGCCCCCTACATCAGCCCCACACGGAGAGAATTTAGACATCACGTCTGTAGCAGGATGCCCACACAGTCTCGGATGCTACCCATCTCTCCGTGTCCATTCTCATATACCTCATGGTCCCGGCAAGCCTGGCCCAGTTTCTGGGAAAACACAGAGACCCATAAAAAGCTATATAATGTAGAGGTTAAACTTGGACTCAGCTACTTCCTGGCTTCGTGATTTGGGCTAAGTTGATGAACCTCTCCAAGCCTCGGTTTTCTCACCTGTAAAATGGGGGTGATAACAATACCTGCTTCGTAGGATTGCTCTGAGTATTGTCTAGTTCAAACCTCTCCCAGGTCCCCATTTTCGAGGTGAGAAAACTGAACCTCAGGATGATAAAGTCACTCAGCCAGTGCCCCACTTGGCAAATCTGGGGGAAATAGACATATGAACATTTCTAGTTGAAACTTTGAGTCATCCAGTTTCAGTATTCCCAAACCTGGCTGCCATCAAAATGGGGCAGTGGTCAAGAATCTGCCTGCCAATGCAGGGGACACGGGTTCGAGCCCTGGTCCGGGAAGATCCCACATGCCGTGGAGCAACTAAGCCCATGTGCCACAACTACTAAGCCTGCGCTCTAGAGCCCGCGAGCCACACCTACTGAGCCCGTGTGCCTAGAGCATGTGCTCTGCAACAAGAGAAGCCACCGCAATGAGAAGCCTGTGCACCACAGGGAAGAGTAGCCCCCGCTCAACGCAACTAGAGAGAGCCTGCACGCAGCATCGAAAACCCAATGCAGCCAAAATAAATAAGCCAAAAAAACTCATCTGAGAGCAAAGACTCTATTCACTAAGTCTTGCACAGGGCCCAGGAATCTGTTTGGGATCAGCTCCAGGCTGATTCACTTTTGGGAATTCGGGTCGCACGGGAGCCCTCTTCACCTCCCAGTGGTCTCAAATGAGTGTGTGTGGGAATATGACCTCTTGCTTTTCAGGTGGTCTTCCAGACCAGCGTGTAAAATATCTGTTCATGCCACTGTCTTGTTCAAAACCCTTCTGTGGCTCCCCGTGGCCCTCAGGACCCAGGCCCACCTTCCTCAAATTGACCCAAAAGCCCAGCATGATCAAGCCTCTGCACTCGCAATACCTCTTTCTCCTCCAAGCCTCTGCACAGCTGTTCTCTGATCTTGAACATTCTTCCCAGCCCTCGCCCTCCTTCAGTGGCTAATACCTAGTCATCTTTCCAGCACTCACCCTTATAAGGTAACTGCTTACTTACTTGTCTGTTTTTCCCATATGGCTGTTAGCACCACAAGAGCAGAAACTAACTTGTTCGGAGCTATCTTCAGGTGCTGGACAGGGCCAACAGTGGTTCTTGATAAATATTTGCTGAATACATGAATGAGAACTGGCTAGTCCAGTGTGGCCCAGAAGAGCAGCCAACGCTTTTGGAGGGTTCTTCGTCCTGCCTCAGAGTGCCACACCAACGCAAAGACTGGAGAGAGGGCTTTGTGGGTAGGAGCTGCCATTCAACTCTTTCTGGGCTCAAAAGGCTGTAGAGCTAAACGCTCAGGATTTACATTAGACAGATTTGGGTCCACCACTCTTAGGCCTGCCTGTGACTTTGGCCAGGGCACCTGACCTCTCCTGGGCTTCAGCTTTCTCATCTGTTGTAAGGAGGAGCTACGTTCAGGTAAAGCACTCGCATCTTGCCTGACCTTCAGCAAGTATCCAACAAATATTAGCCATCACTACTAGGTTTGGGATGCCACTGAGCTTCCCAGGAAAGTTCTGTTCTCTCTTTTGTTCCCCATCAATGTAGCCATGCACAGGAGGCATCAGAAAACATGACAGCACAGAATTGAACAGTTTTCTGGAGCGGAAAGAACACTGGCCCCCTAGGGAAAAGGAAACCAATATTTGCCCATATCGAAGAACAGCAGCCCTCCTGTTTATGGAGCACACGCTGTGTGCCAGGCATTGGGCTCTGGGCTTCCCTCTCTGGGGGAACCCTGGGGAACTGGAAGGCAGAAAGGGAACCGGACTAAACTAGGAGGAATTGGAAGACAGTCCTCTTCACCCCAGCTGCGCCCCTTCAACCCACCCGGGCCCCTGCAGGAGGGCTCGGGTCCTCTGTCGCCACCCAGGGGGCCGAATCCCCTTTCCCCCAGCTGGCCCAGACAACCCCACTCTCCCCAGGCCAAAAGCCTGGGCTCCGGCCTCTCCTCCCTCCACCCCCTGTCCCCCGCTCAGGCAGAGGTGGCTTCTTCTGGAGAGAGCAGCTGGCTCGAGTGCAGTTCTGCCGTTTTATTTTTCCTGGGATACTCAAGGGGATGTGGGAACAGCCACAGGTGTGGTGAGGGGAAGCCCCCATCTCCCCTCCCCAGCAGCTGGGAAAGGGGAGAGGCCCAGGCGCCCTGGTCCTGGGTTGGTCCAGCCACTGTGGTCCCTGGGCCCGGTGGGCTGAGGGCTGAGGGTAGAGCCCCTGGGAGGGTGGGGCGGGCTCCTAGGCGGGGTTCGGGATTCTTCATAAAAAGCCACGAAGCTTGATTCCCCACGAAGCCCAGCCCCGCGGGGTGGGGGGGACGCAGAGCCCAGATGGGGGACCCGGCCCGGCCTGGCCCGTGGGGTAAGTAATGGCAGAGATGGTGCCCGTGGGGAGGAGGTGGGGACGAAGCGTCGGACCTGGAAGGTGGGGGGGTCCCGGTGGGAGCGCAGGGCGGAGAGGCACGGCCCCCAGCCCAGCCCGGGCGCCTTCGCGTGGGGTCGGGAAGGTAAAAAACCCACGAGACCGTGACGGGCAGGAGGGGCCGGGGCGTGCGGTGCCGGCGGGGCGGGCGCACGGGGCGGCCCGCGTTCACAGTGACCTCGACGCTGGGTGTACAGTACGGGTAGAAAACCGCGGGCCCGGGCCCAGGCTGGGCGGGCCGGGCCGGTCACAGCCTGGTCTGGGCCTCGGGGATGTAGATCTCGATGCTGTCGGCGCTCTCGGTGGCCGAGCTGTGGCGGAAGGAGGCGGCGCGCTTGGCCGCCAGGAGCCGCTTGCGCGCTTCCTGCCGCTGCCGGTCCACCGAGTCCAGGGAGCGCTCCTTCACCGGCACGCCCCGGCCCCGCAAGGGCTTCTTTGGTATCGGCGGAGGGACCTTCTTCTCCTCCTGCCGGCAGAGGGGGCGGCACTTAGTTTGGGGGCGAGTCCCACCCGACTTCCCAACCGGCGCCCCCACGGCCCGGAACGGTTAACAGCGCGCGCCTCTGACTCGTGAGAGCGGCTCTTGAGAGCGTGTGACGGCCCCCGAAGCCCCAGGGGTGCTCATTCGGCCAAGGCGAAACCCACATTTTTCATTTTTTTTAACGAGATGGACTCGAGCGCCCCCTGGTGGAGCCGTTTTCCACAACTCGCATCAGAGCGTTCGCTCCCTCCCGGGGAGTGGAGCCTTTCCCTCCTGGTCCAGAGGAGTGCAGTTCCCCTGACCCAGGCGAGGCAATGAGAGCTCACGTTCCAGGCTGCTGGGACCCATCACTGACAAGGTCCAGTAAGATGAGGGCTGAGGGGACCTTGAAGGCCCCCCCTGTGCCGAGGTCCAAGCTGAGGGCAGTCTGCCCTTCTGGAAGCTCTAGTTTGGCTCCCTCAAACGACAGCTGGTCCGAGGTGGCTGCAGCCACCAAAGGGTTCTTGCAGCTCAGGCAGTGATGAGCAGTGGGACCAAGCAGAGGGCAGTGACCAAGAGCGGGGTCGAAGAGGGTCACCATCACCTGTCCAGGACTACCTTTGCTGCCCAGGGTCTCTTCTCCTGCCTTCCTCGCCCCCGCCCCGCCCCCACTCTCTGGGGAAGGGCATTTTCCAGGGTCTGGACTCTTGGCTTGAAGGGACCTCCCCCCACCTTAGGCTCCAGGAGTTTCCAGCTGTTGGCCTTGAGTTGCTGTAGCTCCAGGAACTTGAGGGTAACATCCTCGATAGAGAGCTGCAAGAGGTCCCAGAAACCCGCCAGGTCCTGGAAGGTGGGCACGGGGAACGCAGTGGGGTCCTGCAGTGGAGGGAGACAGAGTGGAGGCAGTCAGTCGGCAGGGTCTGAGCCCCAGCTTGGACCAGAGAAAGCCCGACCCACCCTCAATGTCAGGAAGCTCAACCTGGGAGAGTGGGGAGGGGACTGGGAGGTAGGGAGACAAGACAAGACAAACACCTGGTCTCACTTCCAGGCATACACACACTCCAGTCCCCTACCAGGTACACACACCTGATGGGCTCTGTGCCAATGGGCACTCACCATGCTTTGCTGACACAGCCGGAAGAACTGC
>NW_006780610.1:6315208-6346873 GCF_000442215.2 Lipotes vexillifer | reverse complement strand
CACAGCCGGAAGAACTGCTGAACCTTCTGGGACAGGAGAAGTTGTGTGCTGCCCACAGCACTGCGGATCTTCTCCAGGACTGGAGAGCAAAAGGAGATGCGGGGAGAGGAAAGATGCCTCTCCTTACCCAGCCTCCAGGAAGTCTGCCCTGAATGACTGACCCCTCTTATCTGTCACCGTCTATCCGTCTGTCTCCTCCAGCCCCCTCCCCATCCCATCCTCAAGGTCGTAACAAGCAGCTCCTATCCCACTTCACCAAGAAGACTGTCTCCCCAGACACTGATGTTTCTTCTTTCATACGATCTACACGTCTTGACTGCTTATCCTCCTGTGTCCGCTTCCCTCCCATGTCGGAGAACAGATGGAAAGCAGTGCCAGCCTAGCCCAATAGCCTTAGCCAGGCACTAGCTCCGTGGCCACTCATTGGCAGAACTTTGTCACTCATCAGTATATGACTCCTTGGCTCATTGAGAATTACCAGATAATGTCATGTGCATGACTCTTGTCTTCTAGTCACTATCCCATCAACTTGGGGATTCTGCGGTTAAGACTGTGTCTCCCCTCAGACTGGACTTGCAGGGAAGGACATGTCCTCCCTCGTGCAGGGCCCTGTCTCCCTGGCTGAATCTCCTTCTCCTAGGCCTCAGACGTGAGCTGACACTGTGCACTGCCTCCCCCTCTGCCTGAAGTCTCACACCTGCATCAGACCTGGATTCCCCCACCAGCCCAGATGGGAATAGGGTCCCCTCGCTCCCCATGGACTTGGGCTGGCAGCCATCTCCTAGAAGGCCCAGCCCTTTCACCTGGTCACTTTCCCAGTCCTAGCTCTGACCTCTGAAGCTGCTCCCTGCTTCCTTCCAAGAGCTCCCAGCATGCCCTACTGCCAATGGGAGCCACCAAGGTCTGGGGCCATTCGACCAAACTGTGAGAAAGGCACGGTCACGCCCAGCCAAAGGCCTCTCCTATCACACCGCGGTAGTGGCCGCCGCCGCCACGCCGCCTCCACGCCCGGGGTCCCCTCACTCACTCTCCTCGGGCAGTTCATAGTCCTCCGCCTCGCGCTCCATCTGCTGGCACCAGTGCTCCAGCTTCTCCACCTCCGCCCTCAGCATCCTGATGAACCACTCGCCATCCCGTGGGCTGGGGGACGTGCGGCCTGAGTCGGGGAGGCTACGTGAGCCGCGCTCCATCCAGGAGTCACGGCGCCCGGACCCGGGGCCGGGGGTAGGGGCAGGGGCAGGGCCGGGCGACCCATCGGTGGCCGGCGGCTCATACGGCAGTGGGTAGCCCTCGCGGTAGGCCCACTGGCCCTGCGTGTGGACCGTGCGGAAGACTGAGTAGGTGGGGGCCCGGGGCCCGGGCTGGGGCTCAGAGGCGTGCCTCTGGAAGGAGCGTCCGAACTGCAGGGCCTTGTCTTCTGTGGCCACGGTGGCCAGGCCGGCCAGGCCCTCCAGCTCCAGGTCGGCCTGCACGCCGGCTGTCACACTGTTGGAGCGCTTGAACCTCGCCCGCCTGGTGAGAGAGCTGGCGGTTATCTCTGCCCCTGTCCAGTCTCATCCCAGCCCTCACCCGCACCCCAGGCCAAAAGGAAACCTACACAGTGATGGGCATTAATTCACGACCTTTAAATGTATCAGTCCGTGCCACGGGTCGGTACATAACATACCTACCTGTTGCACCGGTTCTGGACAGGGGTGATATTCAAAATATTTAACCACCTGTACTCCATGGGCAGAACAGATGCTGGCAGACACCAATCGGACGGACAAAGCCAAAGTGCTAGGGCATCACCCCGCAGAAGCTGGACTGTGGGCCAAAAGGGCCTGGGGAGGGTCCAGGGTGGTGGCTCTTTACCAATGAACACAGCATTATTTCAGCATTTTAACAAACAACGTGTCTTCGCTAGTTCATACCAGCTGTACGGGTATATCCTCAGTCCTATGGAGAGATGAATAAACTATAGCACAGAGAGGCCCACAGTCAGCCAGCTGCAAAACAGCGGAGCCAAGATCTGTACCCAGGGCTGCCACGCTCCACAGCCCAAGAACTTCCCACCACACCAGCTGCTAGAACATCAGGAAGAACTGCCTTAGAGCAGCTGGCGAGAAGGGGTGGGCTGCAGCTGGGAGGACTTCTCCTCTAGGGACCCCATGGCTCAGCACGGAGCCTGGCCAGACACAGTCAGCGGGTGCCAGTGGAGCTGAATTAAGTTGTTGGCAGGAATGACACAGGGCCTGGAAATGTCTTGTCTTTGAGTTAATAATATGCAAATTTTATGCAAAACAGAACGGCAGTTGACCTTGTTCTCCCCCTCCCCACTGAGTTCAATCAGAGTGAGGGCTCTTTTCTACGAAGAAGTATGAGCTTGGGGTCAGATAATAGATAATACTTAAAGAAGAGAGAGTCAGGAGATGTGAGGGTGGCAGGGAGAGATGAACAGACGTTTGAGGTCTGGAAATTCAAGGACCATGAAAGAAAAGCCCATGTGTCCTAAGCTACCTCCACCCTCATATGGTCAGAAGAGAGAGAGATTTGGGGGGCCAGATTTAGGGGCTCCTCCTGCTTCCCAGAAGACTCCCCCACCCCCCACAACTTTAGCCTTCCTCATGCTGCCTGGGCCTTCTCTCCCTGCCTGCCTTGCCTGCCTGCTTCCCTCCAGCTGGCGGGCTGCCTGCTGGGAGCCTGTTGCCATAGAAACCAGGCCCAGAAGGATGCTGCAGGACCCAGGAAAGAGAGATGCACTCATGTGCAGTCCCCAGCCAGCCCTCTGTCCCAACCCCCACCCAGAGAAAGAGAAAGCAGGAACATATCCGCATTGCCTCCCATGTGGTCTTCACCTTGGCACCTGCCCTGTCCTGCCCTGGTCGGGGCTTGCATCTCTCTTTCCTTGACTATTGGATCAACCTCCTTTCGGACACTGCTGCCTCCACTCAGAATAGCACAGAAGAAGAGCAGTGGATTGCGAGGCAGACCGGAGTTCTAACGCTGGCCTTGTTGCTATGTGCCTTTGGGAGGTCACTCACCCTCCACCTGGGCCTCCACCTGGGCCTCCACCTGGGCAATCTAGTACGTATATATGTATGTGTGTATATAAAATATCTTATACGATATATATGAATATGTATTATATATAAACACACACACATATATGCTATAAAATGACAGGAATGAACCAGTACCAATGCCAAGGTACTTCCTCTCTCTAAAATTATACTTTGCAGGTGGGGGATGAGTGAAACAGGTGAGGGAGATTAAAGAGGGACAAATTTCCAGCTACAAAATAAATAAGTCACAGGGATGAAATGTACAGCATGAGTAATATAGTCAGGAATATCGTAGTAACTTTATACGGTGACAGATGGTAACTAGACTTATCGTGGTGGTCCTTGAATAATGTTTAGAAATATTGAATTTGTGCACCTGACACTACATAGTGTTGTAGGTCAATTACACTTCAATAAGAAATAATAATAAAATAATTTTTTGAATAAAATAAAATGAAATTATACCTTTTAAAAATTATACCTTGTAAAATTATACCTATGCATATTTTAAGATCTGGGGCCCAACACTCCCTCACCAATCCACCCAGCACTGGAGTAGTCTTTCTAAAGCTGACCCCTGCCCAACCCATTCCCCTGCGCAAAACCCTTCCATTGCTCCCCATTGCCAACAAGATAAAGCCCAGGCTTCCTGTGCTAGCATTTACTCTGGATGGCCTTCCTCCCCCTCACTGCCTGTTGGTTCCCTGCTCAAGCCCCCTCCTCTTCTGTGAGCCCCCTGACTGCCCCGAGGCCATCTTCTTGCATTTGGAGGCGGTCCCACGGTTTGGTTACGTTGCTCTGTTTCTGGTGAGAGTTTTGTATGTCTAACTGAACTGTCAGGGTGCCCTTTGGCTCCCTTTAAATATTTTTGTGCTTTGAGCTCCAGTTAGCCTCTGGCTCCTTCGGGCTCCAGCAATTGCAAACCACACAGGTGAAGGTGGGGTTTGCCCCAATAAATACATTAGTGAAGATCTGCCTTCCCTATTTGCTTTTCTGTTGTCCCCATGAAACATGGAGCTGTCCTTTGTCATCACTGGGTCTGTGCCTTTCACTGTCCTCTGAGGGGTCCTGAGAAGATCACACTGTATCTTTTTTTCTTTTTTTTTTTTTTTTTTTTTTTGGCTGCGTTGGGTCTTCGTTGCTGTGCGTGGGCTTTCTCTAGTTGCAGCGAGCAGGGGCTACTCTTCATTGCAGGGCGCGGGCTTCTCATTGCAGTGGCTTCTCTTGTTGCGGAGCACGGGCTCTAGGTGCACAGGCTTCAGTAGTTGTGGCATGTGGGCTCAGTAGTTGTGGCTCATGGGCTCTAGAGCACAGGCTCAGTAGTTGTGGCGCACGGGCTTAGTTGCCCTGCAGCATGTGGGATTTTCCCGGACCAGGGCTCAAACCTGTGTCCCCTGCATTGGCAGGCAGATTCTTAACCACTGCGCCACCAGGGAAGCCCCACACTGTGTCTTGATGGAAGTAGGCCACACAGTCTGGAACAGAAGCATGAATGCCCCAGGCTTCATGGTTCTCGAGTCAGTACCTCAAGTAGCTCTCTCACTGTGTCTACTTGAAGGAAGACCAAAGAAATTGAGGAGCTTATGGGATTACTGGAAACACAATCTTCACCAACACTTCCAGCCAAGAGCCAGAGATCTGCACAGCACAAGCAGGAATTGGTCATCTTTGTGCAAGTGGTATTTAAAACCAGCAGTGTGAGACAAGATCACCCAAGAAAAGAGAAATGGAACAAAGATGCAAAGCCCTGGGGAACACAGACATTTCAGGGGCCAGTGGAGACAGCGTAGCCCCAGGCATGTCTAAGCCAGAGTGGAAGAGGAGGAAAATCAAGAGAAAGTCACCTAAAGGCAGACAGGGGACCACAAAAGGATGAAATCCTCAAAAAAGGGTCTCAAGCAGGAATGAGCAGCCAACTGGAAAATGCAGCCAGTTGAGAATGAAAGGTGTCCATTGATTTGGCAATATGGAAGCCACTGGTGATCAGGGCAAGAGTCAGTTTGGTGGAGTATGGGGGCAGACGCAGATGGGAGGGGGTTGTCACGAGGTGGAGAAAACTAGGCAAGACAACTCTTCCAAAGGGCTTGGTTGAGAAGGAAGGAAGAAAGAAGACAATGTACCTTTAAGGAAGGGATAATCTGGTTATTTGTCAATTGTATCTCAAGAGAGCTGGAAGGGGAGAAAAAGGAGGGACATCTGGATGGTTCTCACATGCCATATCCCCAAGGGGTAGGTAGAATAATGGCCACCCAAAAAAGTCCATGTCCTAATTCCCAGAACCTATGAATATGTTACCTTCCACAGCAAAAAGGACTTTGCAAAAATGATTGCATCAAGGATCTTGAGAGGAGATCCTGCACTCGCCAGTTGTGTCCATTTTAATCAAAAGGGTCCTTATAAGTGAAAGAGGGAGGTAGGAAAGTCAGAATCAGAGAAGCAGATGGGACAATGGGATCAAGGTTGGAGTGATTGCCTGTGAGGACTCAACCCGCCACTGCTGGCTCTGAAGACAGAAATGGGCTACAAGCCAAGGAATGCGGACAGCCTCTATAAACTGGGAAAGGTGAAAAAATGGATGCTTTCCAGAGACTCCAAAAGGGGTCAGTCCTGCCAACACCTTGATTTTAGCCTAGTGAAACCCAGTTCAGACTTCCAACCTCTAGAAATGTAAGATAATAAATATGGATTATTGGATGCCACTAAATTAGTGGCTATAATACTGTGTTGTAATAATACAGCAGCCGTAGGTAACTAATACAACCTGTAAAGAGAAGTCAATTCAAGCTAGAGAAGAGAGAGGCAGTAATCCAAGGACCAGATAGGAGGGGAACAAATAATAACCACTTTATGTGAATCAATATGCTCAGCCCTCACCTTAGTATCACCCCTACTCACAGACGAGAAAACTAAGGCTTAGAGAACCTAAGTGACTTCCTAAGACCAGACACTTATTAATTTAGTGCAGTCTGTCTGCAGAGGCCAGCTCTTAAACCATTACACTCCACTGCCTTCCTAGGACTGAGGGACAGGAGCAGCTTTAATCAGAAAGGCAGATGCCTCAACCCCTGAGGCAGGACTGCTGGAGGAGGCAAGGAAAGGGATGCAGTTGGAGGCTGGTCCGGCAGTGGAGAGAGGTCCCACCAATGACCTCAGTCGTTACAGTGAAGTAAGCAGGGAGGTCGTCTGCTGGAGATTTGGGGGTGAGAAGGCTGGGGGAGGGAATGAGAATGAACAGTTTTAGGGAAGGTAGGCTAGCAGAGTGGTTAAGCATGTATGCTCTGGAGCCAGAATGTCCGGGTCCAAAACCCAGCTCTATGGCTCGTGCCTCAGTTTCTTCATCTATAAATGAGAATGATAATAGTACCTACTCACAGGATTGTTATGAGATAATGTATCTAAGAAACTTAGAACAGCACGTGGCCTGCCCACTGCAAGTGTTAGCTGTTACATGGTGAGGCAGGAAGGTTTGTAGCTCACACTGAAAAGAAAAGGGAGGTGGACAAATAAAACAATGGGAGCGTAGCACTGAGAACCTAGCCAGACCATTGTAGTTACTGATTATTATGATTGCTGTTGATCATTTCCATCTGTTCTCCCACAGCACTCTGAATAAAACCTTTTTTATGCTCCATATCACATTGTATTGTAGTTAGTTATTTACATATCTGTCTCCCTTACTAAATTGGGCAGTTCCTCAAATAAACGTTGGTTGTTTGGTTGGTTGGTTGGAAGGAAGGATAGTAGAGATTACAAATCATCCCCCAACATCCATTCTCCTTTCCTCCTTAGTAATAAAATCCCATGATTTTAAGCTAGACACATGGCCCCTTCAAATAAAGATTCTTTTACCCATCTCCCTTGGAGCTGGGTGTAGCTATGTGGCTAAGTTCTAGCTCATAGGTTATAAGCAGAAGTGGTATGTGCAACTTTCAGAAAATGTCCTTAAAAGGAGAGGGCATGCCCTTCTTTGTTCCCTTCTCCTCCCTGCTGACCATAATGTAGACATGATGGCCGGACCTCAAGCAGCCATTTTGGAACATGAGATGGAAGCCACGTGCTGAGGATGGAGGAGCAATAAGAGAGAAGGAGCCTGGGTCTGACAATGCGGAGCACCTACCAGCCCTCAACTGACTCTCTGGACTTCTAAGCAAGAGAGAAATAAACTTCAATCATGTTTGAGTCACTGTCATTTGGGGGTTTTCTGTAACTCACAGCCAAACCTAATCCTAACTCTAACTGATCCATTTTCAGGGTAGTGAAGTCCAAGGCTTATGCCCCTATTTAGTTTTGGATTTGGCAGTATTTGCTGCAGTCTTCACCAATCGCTGCAAACACAGGAGAGAAACTGGCTTCAGTTATGAATCATCACTAATTCATAACAATGTCTTTCACAATATTTTCTCCCCAAGCCTTTTAACAAGGTTGAGGAGGCCTCCTCCCCTCAAGTCCTTTAGGGTGACAATGCTCACATTCCTGATGATTCTGGAAGTTATCATGGTTACTTCTGGGAGATGTTTCTCCTGTGATTCTCTAAGGGATAACACAAAAGGCTCTGGGAAGAAACTGGCTTATCCCAAGAGACATACTGTCCAAGGAATGATCAACATCCAGGAGTTGTCAAGAAGTTTTGCCAGGAGTATTTGGCAGCAGGCTGGCGGGGGTGGGAGGGAGAATGGGCGTGGACATTTCAGCAAGGCTCAGCCATTATAGCAGCTCCCTCTCTGAGAAAGCATCTAAGAGCTTAAACATATAATCAATCAGGGATCCCCAAGTCCCCCACTGCAGGCTGGGGGCTGTGACAGTGATGCCGAGGTGGGGCTAGGGTGGGAGTTGAGGAAGAGTCGTGACCATCCTGGAGTTGATGCTGAGGAATAGAGGCAGTGTCCACACCCCAGGCTTGTGGTCAGTCAGCGACTCATTGCTTTTGCAGGACTGCTCTTGGAATATAACTTCATGAGGATGGAAGCTTCCTGTTCTTTCTGCACGTTCCCTTCTCAAGGTCCCAAAGCTGGAGATGATCATGAAGCTGAGGGAGGGGTGGACTTCCAACACAGAGTTCTCCAGGGAGCCCTGGTTGGGCACAAGGGGATCTAAGTAGGGTTGTCAGATAAAATACAGGACTCCCATAAATTTTAATTTCAAATAAATAACAGATAATTTTTTTAGTATAAGTATGTCTCAAGTACTGTTTGGGAAGTATTTATACTAAAAATAATTCATTGCTTATCTGACAATCAAATTTAATTGGGTGGTATGGTGTTTTTACTTGTTTACTTTGTTTTGTTTCTGCTAAATCTGGAATTTAGGATAAGATCTTAGTGGCAGGGATCTAGAAGTGGAAGCTACAAGGGGATCCCATGATTAGTGAGAGAGGCAAAAATCACATGGTTTTGATGTTCTCAAAAGGCCCTAGGAACAGACTTCTAATATCCATCAATGACATTTGATGCATTCTTTTATCATGGCCCAGAGTGTGCTGGGTCCGGGAAGACAGGTGCTGTAGGATGCCCTGAGATGGGGGTGGTAACTGTTTCTTAATTATGCTCCCTCCCACCACAGGGTCTTAGCACCTGCTGGGCCTTCTGCCTGGAACACTCAGCTCCCACTTTCACTTTGTTAATTTTTGTTCCTCCTTCAGATCTCCACTCAAATGTCACATTCTCAGGAAATCCATGCCTGACTCCTCTGCCTGGGTCAAAGGCCCCTATTACACACTCTCATAGTGTACACACCTCTCCTTTGTGGCTCCTTCTCAGCAGTACTTCTGCATCCCTTAGGAGGTTCTTAGATTAACATGGCAGCAAGCTTCACAGGGCAGGGGCTGTGTCTGGCTCTGCTCACCTTTGTACCTTTGGTACCCAGTACAGTACTTGACAGATAATAGGGTTATAATAAATGTCTGTGGACAGATGAATCTTAGGTGGAGGTGTGGTGAACATGGAACTGAAGGGGCACCAACCCCAACCCCTGCCTATTTCTAAGCCAAGTCACCACTGATGATGAGCAACAGAACGGACCCACAGACAACTCCCAGGTATAAAGGGCTACAAATCTGCACTCCTCACCCAATAGGTTAGCAGGGAACACCTGAAAGGCAGAAAAGGAGAAACTTTTCCTCCCCAGCAATTTTTTTAAACCAAAGTACAGAAAGAGAGAGAAATACTGGGACCAGTGAGACAGAAGCAAGGACAAGAGAGTCCAAGAAAATGGGGTGGCAGTGGGTGGGGGGCTAGGCCTGGATGTGTGCCTAGAAGGGCTGCTGGTATTCGTGGCTCACTTTTATGTACCAGCTGGGGCATGGTGTGCGGTAAGTCAGACTTAAAGTGCCAGGGACATAAGGGAGAGAAAGGACGGTGCAGGTGTATAACTAAGGATGCCTTCAGCAGACAAGCAAGGGAGCCTGGCCAGAAAGATGCGCCAGATTTCTTCTCTCCCCACCTGTCACCCCCTCTGGATTCCCAGTGTGATCACCTGTCCCAAGCAATTCAGTTCTTTAGAAATTTATCCATAAACCTTCTCCTCTCCCCTGCCCACCCCTCCAAACCTCCCCAAGCACCTACACAAGAGCAAGGAAGACCTCATTCTCTCCCTGTCCCCACCTTTCCCCGACTTCACTCCAAACGCTTCCAAAATTGGTCCCACTTCTCTCTGTAACTGCTGCTGACGACTGATCAATGTAGTGGACTGGACTAACTTAGGAATTTCCCACCCACCCCACCCCCATACACATAGAAATGCTGGATCAAATAAAGCCCAAAAGAGGGTTTTGCTACAATGCCAAGCTTGAAAGCAGGAAAGAGACATCTTCAGGTATCAGAAACAAAAAGGAAATTCAAAACCTCAGTGGTGAAAGGGAACCTAAGCCAAGTGAGCCACAGGAATATGGGCCAGATATATCCTAGAGGCTAGATGGTAACGCCCAGGGAGGATTAAAGGAGAGACCCCAAGCCTGTGCATCCTGGGGACCTGGAAGGAGACCCCGTGCATAAAGCCAGCAGCCAAAAAAAAAAGGTTGTTTCATTTACAAATGTGGACTAGAAAATTCATGTCATGATTCAGGTATGTGGCCTGGAAGCAGGATGCTGAGAAATCAGAATATTAAGGCTGCTCTGGTTGTGGGTATGGGGTTTGAATGAGTAGCACCAGTGAAATACAGAAACCTCAAGCTGAGATATTAACTCTAAAACTGGTCCCAAGCTCAAGCAATCCTTGAGCATAAAGGAAATTGAACCCAGGAGGAGGCAGTGGGCAGTAACAAGCAATAGTGAACACATAAATTGTTAAAACGTGTTTATAAATCCAAACTATTAAACCATAAAAGATATAACAAAAACAGATTTTTTAAAGGGTTTTAAAGGCAGGGTTTTTTAAAGAGGTATAATCAAAATACTAGATAAATATAACATGGAATGGGAGAAAATATTTGCAAAAGAAGCAACTGACAAAGGATTAATCTCCAAAACATACAAGCAGCTCATGCAGCTCGGTAGCAGAAAAAACAAACAACGCAATCCAAAAATGGGCAGAAGACCTAAAAGACATTTCTCCAAAGAAGATATACAGATTGCCAACAAATACATGAAAGGATACTCAACATCACTAATCATTAGAGAAATGCAAATCAAAACTACGAGGTATCACCTCACACAGGTCAGAATGGCCATGATCAAAAAATCTACAAACGATAAATGCTGGAGCGGGTGTAGAGAAAAGGGAACCCTCTGGCACTGCTGGTGGGAATGTAAACTGATACAGCCACTATGGAGAACAGTATGGAGGTTCCTTAAAAAACTAAAAGTAGAACTACCATATAACCCAGCAATCCCACGACTGGGCATATACCCTGAGAAAACCATAATTCAAAAGGGGTCATGTACCACAATGTTCATTGCAGCTCTATTTACAATAACCAGGACATGGAAGCAACCTGTGCCCATCAACAGATGAATGGATAAAGAAGATGTGGCACATATATACAATGGAATATTACTCAGCCATAAAAAGAAACGAAATTGAGTTATTTGTAGTGAGGTAGATGGACCTAGAGTCTGTCATACAGAGTGAAATAAGTCAGAAAGAAAAAGACAAATACCGTATGCTAACACATATATATGGAATCTAAAAAAAAAAAAAAAAAGGTTCTGAAGAACCTAGGGGCAGGATAGGAATAAAGACGCAGACATAGAGAATGGACATAGAGAACGGGGAGTGGGAAGGGTAAGCTGGGATGAAGTGAGAGAGTGGCATGGACATATATATGCTACCAAATGTAAAATAGATAGCTAGTGGGAAGCAGCCGCATAGCACAGGGAGATCAGCTCGGTGCTTTGTGACCACCTAGAGGGGTGGGATAGGGAGGGTGGGAGGGAGACACAAGAGGGAGGGGATATGGGGATGTATGTATACATATAGCTGATTCACTTTGTTATACAGCAGAAACTAACACAACATTGTAAAGCAATTATACTCCAATAAAGATGTTTAAAAAAAAAAAAAGTGCTGACTCAGGGCTGGAAGGCATAGGAACCACTGGCTCTGCCCTGAACGAGGAGGAAGCTGCCTGTTGCCAGACACACCTGATGGCTTTCACACTTTGATGGCCCTTGAGATTGCTTTGTAGAATCACTCTTTTTTTTACCAATAAAGGAAGAATTTAAAACATATATATATATAAAACACGGAAAATGGGAGGAGGGAGTTAAGGAAATTAAAGTATACCAAGGTTCTTGTTTTGTGCCTATTTCAGGATAGAAATACTAACTAATTTTAGACTTTATCAGAGACATATGAAATTAAGTATATTTGTTTAAAATTTGAGGGAAATCACTACTAAAACGTAAACTTCCAAAGCAGTGGAGGGATGGAGGGAACAAGAGAAATAAAGTCACCTTGATCGGTTCAATAGAGGGCAGAAAAGTAGGGGAGGAGGAAAGCAAAGAAAAAGCATGTCCAGTAGAAAATTTTTAAAGAGATGATAGAAATAAGGCCAAATAAATCAGTAACCAAAAAATATATAAATGGATTAAATAGGTCTACTTAACTCTATTAAATAGGTCTACTTAATGGATTAAATGGATTTAATAGGATTAAAATATATAAATGGATTAAATAGGTCTACTCTACTTAATTTTAGGAGTTTAGCATAACCTTAATGCCTGAACTGAAAACAATAAAACAATAAAAAAGCATGTCCAGTAGAAAATTTTTAAAGAGATGATAGAAATAAGGCCAAATAAATCAGTAATCAAAAAATATATAAATGGATTAAATAGGTCTACTTAACTCTAGCTCCATACTGCTTACAAGCAACATATGTAAAACATAAGGCTATGGAAGGCTGAAAGACAAAGGATGGAAGAAGATATAATGGAAAATTAATCAAAAGAAAGCAGACGTAGCAATAAAATCAGGCAAAATCAACTTCAAGGCAAAAACCAATAGTAAGGATGAAAAGCATCCTATTTAATGATAAAAGGGCCAACCCACCAAGAAGATACAACAATCATAAGCCTGAACACTGAATAGCATTCTCTCAAATTAAGAAAAAATTGATAAAATTCCCAGGGAAAATGACATATTCACAGTCATGGTGAGACATTTTTAAAACACCTCACTCAGAACTCTTAGATCAGACATCCAAAAAATATCAAAGATAAACATTTGAAAAACGCAATTTATAAGTCTGACCATATATATGCTGTGTCTATGATGAAGGAAGCCTTGACAAATTCTAAGGAATAAATATCATACAGGATGCATTCTATGACCACAATATAGCAAATCTAGAAATCAAAAGTGAAAAGGAGCCCCTCAAACAGAAAAATACATTTCGAAACTAAGAAAAATTAAAAAATAAAAAATTCTTCTAAATAATTTACAAGTTAAAAAGGAAGTTATGATAAACTTGCTAAAGGAAGTTAGTTACAAACTATTTATAACTGAACGATGAAAACACTGCACCCCAAAACTTATGAGATACAGATACAGCAGTGTAGTTAGAAGGGAATTTATAGCCTTAAAAACACATTAGAAAATAAGAAATAGTGTTCAAGAGGCTGAATAAAATCAAACATGGTAGAAGAAAGAAAATAACAGAGAAGTTGTAGAAGAAAGGAAATATTAAAGCTAAAAGAGAAACAAGAGAGATGCTCACCCAAACCAAAAGCTAGTTTTTTTAAGACTAATAAGATATAATTTTAAAAATATATTAAAATGATAAAATATACAAACCTTGAGCAAAGTGAATCAAAAAAGAGAGGTAGGGTATAAGCATGTGGTATTAGGAATAAAAAGAGGGCATAACCTATAAATATAATAAAAATGTGTAAAATTATAATACCATGAGAAAGAATATTTGTACCCAAAATTGTGAAAACTGTCAATCTTTGTTAAATGGTCCATTTTTTAGAAAAATATAAATCATCAAAATTGACTGAAGAAGAAAAATAAAACCATAAGAGATCAATAACCATGAAAGAAACTGAAGCTGTGGTTCAAAAAGTTTCTCTTATCCCCAAAAAGGCCCAGATAGTTTTATAGGCAACCTTTACCAAACCTTTAAGGAATAGATAATTCCTACTTTGCACAAATCGTTTCAAAGAACAGAACAGAGAGAATGTTACCAAACTCATTTTAGGAGTTTAGCATAACCTTAATGCCTGAACTGAATAACAACAATAAAAACAAAATTGTAGGCCAATATCACTTATGAACATAAATATAAAAATCTTAGATAAAATAATAGCTATTCAAAAATCCAGCAACCTATATGAAAATAATACAGCAAGACTGTGACAAAAACTGTTAAGAGTTCCATTTCCCATTCTTCTCTTTGTGTTTAGCCATAAGAACCCTGATTTTCAGCTCTGCTCATTGCACGTTGCTTCCCAATAAGAGACTATTCCACAGCACCTCCCTTGCAGCTAGATGCCACCATGGGATGAGTTTTTAGCCAGTATGATGTGGGAAAGTGTTGTGTGTAACTTTCAGGAAATCTTTTTTTTTCTTTTTTTCTTTTCTTTTTTTGGCCTCACCGAGCAGCTTGCGGGATCTTAGTCCCCCGACCAGGGATTGAACCTGGGCCACGGCAGTGAAAGTGCCGAGACCTAGACCATTGGACTGCCAGGGAATTCCCGCAGGAAGTCTTTTTAAAAGGAAGGACTGCATCCTTCTCCTCTCTTTCTCCTTGGTGCTGCTCAGAATGCAGCCAGGATGGCTGGGGCTTGAGCACCAGCTCCTTGGTTATGAGTGATATACAAAGGGTAGGAGATCAGCAAGACAGGAGGAGCCTGGGGTCCTGACACTGAACTTCTACATCCAGCCTTTTTCTTTTTTCTTGGTGAGAGAGAAATATACTGAACACACTATTGAGACCCTGTTACAGCCAAACTTAATCCAAACTGATAATGGGATCAAGTGGGATTTATCCCAGGAATGAAAGAATGGGTCAACATGGAAAATCTATTAATATAATTCACCACATTACAGATGAAAGTATTAAATCTATGATCATCTAGGTAGATTCTGGAAAAGCACTCAATAAGATTCCACTCTCATTTTTATTAAAAATTAAAAGCTCTTAGCCAACTAGGACTAGAAGGGACTTTCCTTAACCTGATCAATAGTATCCATCAAAATCTGTTGCAGGGCTTCCCTGGTGGCGCGGTGGTTGAGATCCCGCCTGCCGATGCAGGGGACACGGGTTCGTGCCCCGGTCCGGGAAGATCCCACATGCCACAGAGCGGCTGGGCCCGTGAGCCATGGGACATAGAAAACAATCTTATGGTTCCCAAAGGGGAAGGCAAGGGGAGAGGAACAAATTAGGAGTTTGGATTAACAGATACACACTCCTATATATAAAATAGATAAACAAAAAGGACCTACTGTAGAGCATAGGGAACTATATTCAATAATCTGGGATAAAACGTAATAGAAAAAAATATAAAATCTGTTGCAGGGCTTCCCTGGTGGCGTGGTGGTTGAGATCCCGCCTGCCGATGCAGGGGACACGGGTTCGTGCCCCGGTCCGGGAAGATCTCACATGCCACAGAGCGGCTGGGCCCGTGAGCCATGGTCGCTGAGCCTGCGCGTCCAGAGCCTGTGCTCCGCAACGGGAGAGGCCACAACAGTGACAGGCCCATGTACCGCAAAAAAAATAAATAAATAAAAAAAAAAATCTGTTGCAAACATCGTCACACTTATAAGTGGGCCTTAGAAGATATTCACTAATGTCAGGAAGGACATAAGAGTGCTACACTCAACAGTAAACTAGAAGTCCTCTTCAATGCACTATTACAAGGGAAAGAAATTTTAAAAATACAGATTTAAAAGAAATATCCTCATCTGCAGAAAATATAACTGACTATATAGAAAACCCATCGTGATTTTCAGACAAACTTTGGGTCTCAATTTTACCGTAAAGTGCTACTTTTCTGTGATCTTTGTGGAATATTAAGAATTTGGAAGACGGTAGCTCTCAGTAATAATGGGGGCAACAAGGGCACCTTTTTGCCACACTCGATGGAGGCATTTACAGCTTCAGGAGCATATGGAGCTGCAGGGAGCTAGTGTGAGAGTAGAGAAAAGTGATGAATCCCCACAGGAACCCCAAGAAGTCTTGATCAGGCACACACACACACACACACACACACACACACACACACACACACACAAGATGCTCCCAGGGGTTCCCAGAAATAGTTGGGAGAATTGAGGGAAGGTCTAAAACCCAACAATGGCAACTGGGAACAGAGCTGTGAGGGACTGCTACTGGCACTCTAGTTTTATTCCTTCAAGGGGTATGGCCTGGGCAACACAGATTACCACGGAACTCTTACAGCCAGCCCCAGGCAGGTTCCCACACACCATACTTAGGGCCACTGGCCTGGGAGCACTGCAGCCCAGAGGGCAGATGGGCCACGATGACACTGCCACATGGCCATTAGAGAAAGTATCTTCCCATAGGAAGCCAACAACAGAGGGATTCCTCCCAGTATTCCCTCCAGAGCTCTCAGTGCTAATTTTTCAGTTCGAAATTAAGGAAACACTGTTTCTGAGGCCACCTAATGCCAGAATAGTGGCTGTTGATTTCTCTGGTACACCACAGACTCAGGCATATAATAGGTACCCCCAACTGGTTAAATGCTTGTATGAGCCGCGTGGGGAGGAGTATTATATCTGCCCGGGGCCCCTGAGAGGCAATCTTCATGCTTATTTGTTTCTTTTGGGGTTCACATACTTGTACACCACGGGAAGAAACGAAGGATTGGAAAAATCCTGTTATCCCCTATAAAGGACAATTGCTAGAGGCCTGCTTTGCACCTACCTGCTACTTTTCCCTACTACCCCATTCCCAGGACCACTGTATTCTCCTGTCCACCTCACAGCACCTGGGACAGGTATGGGTACAAGGAGAATTCACTTTAGACTGCCCTGGTGACACCTCCGTGGAGAGCCTCTGTGGCTGCTCTGACACCTCCCCATTCAAAGGGCTTGTTCTCAGGACCAGGAAGAGAGGGTGTGCAGGGAGCCCAGGCCAGTGAGGTCGTTATGCATCCCTCTCTCCTCTTCTCCACCCCACCCCCAGCAAAGCCTGAGATATCCCCACTCGGACCCACCTCTTGTCTTCTTCCACCTGTACACCGATGGAGTGGAACTCTCTTCGACTCCTGTTCTCCGTGTCCGAGTCTGAGATAGTCTCCACCTGGTGGCAGGATTGGGAAGTCAGCGGCCAGGGCTAGACCGAGGGACGCAAGTCCTTCCCAGGGAGAAGGGCAAGCGATGCCTGAGCCCCAAGCCAGCTGGCAGAGCCTCAAAAGACAATCTGCCTGAACAAGACGAGAGACCCAGGAGGTTAGATGCATCAAGGTGCCAACCTCTGGGCACTGCTCTCCGCTCGCCAGGGGTGATGGTGCCAGGATGAGGGACAAGGATGTGGGCTGGGACTGTTTGGAGCAGCCCCGTCGATGATCAAGCTAAGAGCAAGCGAGGAAAAGGTCTATGAATCCAGAAGGGCCCACTGACCCCCTCAATCCTTCCTCAACCGGACGCGGCCTGAACTTCCTCGGTACCTCCTCCTTCCATACCTGCACCCCGATGGACGGCCGCCACTTCCGCTGCCGCGCCAGGCTCCGCAGCTCCTCCCTGCCTGGAATGGTCTTGATGATGAGTGTGGGGGGCTTGGGGCTGGCCCGGGGTGACACCGGAGCCAACTCCAGGGTGCGCGCACCCATGGCCGGGCCGTCCAGCCCGTCGGCGGAGCTGCAGCGCCGGGCTGGGCCCTCTGCCGCCGTGAAGCTCTCATGGGCGGAGTCGGTGCTGCTCTGGGCGGTGATGGAGATGCGGGGCGGGGCCTGGCTTCCCGGTGGGATGGGGGGCGGGGCCTTTCTGAAGTTGAAGGCTGTGGCCAGGGAACGCAAAGACACATAGGGTGAGAAACACGTCGTGGCAGGTGTCTGCCACTCCCCACACCCACGCGGTACCACAGGACCCAGCAGCCACGTGTACTCCACGTGCTGCTACCTACAGAACCACGGATTCTTCTCCCCATCATCCGACCCAGAGAGGCAAGCGATCTGCCCAAGGTCACACAGCAGAGCCGTGACCAGGGCCAGAACCGGACCCAGATCGCTCTCCAACCTAGGGCCGGGCCAGGGACAGAGGGGGAGTACTCACAGGAGCCGGGCCTCCCTGAGACAGAGGCAGGGGTAGAAAGGAGGGGCAGGCAGTCATCGTCTTGAGAGCAGCCGGCCTGGATGGCCCGGAGGTAGCTGTGGCTCCGCATGCGGAAACAGCCGGGCAGGTCCAGGGCGTCCACGGCCTGGGACTCCAGCTCCCCAAACACGGACCCGCACACGGCCTCCAACTGCTGGTTCAGCTCCTCGCTGAGCTGGGTACAGGGGCCAGAAGGACAGTCACCGTGGTGCTGAGATGGGATGGGGGTGTCTCTGAGGCACTTTGCCTTAGGAATATATCTAGTTCTGCAGAAGCTGTGTCTCTGTGTGACTCTTAACGCCTTTGGACTAAAAGAAACCCTCACCCCCTGCAAAGAAAGATGGAGGCACCTCTGCCCTGTGCTGCTCACCAGGCCTGCTTTGGGACCAGCCTTGGGGTCTAATCTTTCCTCTAAATACTCCTCCCTCGACCCCCCCTATGCCTCTCCCAGACGCCTAGCTCGGGTGCTTCCAGACCACCCCATCTTCCTCTCCACCTGTCCCAGCCCTTCACGTTTCTCTCACCTGACCCTGGGGTGAGAGGACCAGAGAGCTGACAGCCACCCTCCTGCCAAGTATGGGGGTGGGATACTGTAGGGAAGGACAACTTTTATTTTATTATTTATGACCAACTGCATTACAAAAATGATGGAAAGCAACCTATAGAGATAAAATGATGTGGCAGGAAGGAAATTAATGGGTACATAACAGAGCAAAAATTATCATCCTTCAAGTGTTCCAAGCCCTCCCCCACCTTCTGCCCACTAACTAGGGTTCTGGTTCAGCCTGCCGGTTCCTTCCCTGCCCTCATCCTCTGAGAAAAGTTCAGCCACTGCTGATTGAGGTTCTTGGTTTTGGTTTTGATATTTTGTGATGCAGAATCCATGGTGTTAAAAAAAAATTGAAGCAACTAAGAAAAAGCAAAACAAAAATTTTGTTCATGGAAGCATGTCACATAACACTCCACTAAGACTAAATATACCAGCGGCTGTAGCTTCATTTGCTTTATATGAGAAAACTGACACAAAGAAAATATAAAGGTAGGGAAGAAGGTGGTTCAGTGGTAAGCTCACCACCCGGAGCACAGGATGGTTGCACATTTGACCCTGAGCTTCAGAGCACCCATAGCTTCAAGGAGTATAGCTTCTGGGTTGCCCACATGGGCTATGTTGTGAGGCTCAACTGGACTCAAGTGCTGGCTCTGCTACTTCCTTCCTAATGTTCCTAATGGGAACATTAAAGTTTTGGGCCTCTGTTTAATCACCTGTCAAATGGGAATGTTAATGGTACCATCTTCATAGGGCTATTTAGGAGACTCAAAGAAAAACATGGGAGGCACTCGGTGCAGGTAAGCCCTCAATCAGTGCCATGGGATGGTCTCAGGGCCTACCTGGTAGACACAGGCCACCACTCATGACAATCACACTATTCTTGTCACTGAGTCCAAGAGAAATTCCCCCATGGGTGATTATGTAGAGGCCACTGGATGAAGTCATGGACAAGGTCCTCAGTAGCATCCACATGGTGAATGCGACAGCAAGTATCCCATGGCTGCATCTTGTGACCTCCCAGGAAAGATTCATGGCATCATATTTATGTACAGTCAACAGAGAAAGGAGTAGCTTGACTTATGTGTAAATTGCAGCTCAGTGTTTCCAAACTCGGCCCCCAAAGTGTATATGACATTATATCACTAGAGTCTACCTCAAATTGAGCAGGAATTTCCATCCTATTCTACAGATAGGCAAACTAAGGCTCAGAGAGGGGAGATGAATTATCCAAAGATGCCCAGCATGTAAGTGAGGAAACTAAAGTGTCCAGTTTCCTGTCTCTCCTGCCAGGCTAACTGAGCATCAGAATGTCCTGGAGAGCCTGTTAAACCTACATTAACTCAGTCCCCACCCTAAGGATCTGAACCCAGGGTTCTCTAACTATAAGCCTCTCTTCACCTTGGCTGCTTTGAAGGTCAGAGCCAAATTTGCTGGAGATTCAGTGATTCCAACATGGGTCCAGTAATTAAAAAGAAAGACTGTCTGCAGCTTTTTCTAAAGGAACTTCATTACAAGTGTACAGAAATCACAGGCCATGGACAAATCAATCCAAGATCCTATAGACGTGAAGTTCTCCCATGTTTGTCCGGCACAAGCCACACTCCTGTGGCACCTGTGACTTTCACGACTCCTTGTGAGTCTACATCTCATTTTCCTATCTCTTGACCTCTGGGATACCAAGCACCAGTGGTACCTGAAGCTCAGGAGCCGATCTAACTCTTGCTATTTCTAGGCCGGGCTCAAGATACTCCCCAACTAGAACCAATCCAGCCCAGAGGGTCCCTCTGAAGCACAAGAAAGCTTATCTAACCCTAGCAGAGAGCATTTCGGTCTCAAGTCTGGACACCAAGGATGGAAGGAATCTCACTCTGTGGCTTATATCTGTATCTCCAGCCCTTTTCTCTGTGTAAAGCACTAGGCATAACATCTGGCATATAGCAGGTGCTCAATAAACATTAACTACTATTATTAGTAGCAAGAGGTTCTTAAATCACAGTGACAATACCTCTCAAAGGCCCATCTTTCCCAAGGGTTCTCAAGCTCTTGAAATCCCCACCATATGCTAGTCCCATGACCAATTCTATCCAAGGCAGACAGAAGGAGGGTGAGAAACTCTCTGGGGCTACACATATTCCATCTCTACTAGCCAAGAGGAGCTTCTGGCGTTCCAATAAGGGACCAGGACCTAAGGGAAACGTAGACTTTTATAGACTCTCAGAGGAATACTGCATCTGAGCTGACCTTTACTGTATTACAAGTATGAAATTGTGACATTGTGCTGTGAATTCTCCTATTTTCCCTACTCTGCCTTCCACACTGCTCCCCACAACTCTCACTTTCAGGAGAGTCAAAGCCAAAGAATCCTCTTGGGAAATAAGAACCTTAACCTTTCTGCAAACCAGACTCAGAATCAGGAAATATTTCCAAGGATGTGGGATATTTAAAAGAAAATACTTTGTTTGGGTCTAACTGAAAATTGTCTGTACTAGAGTTAGTGGGTCCAACTGGGGACAAGGCAACATCCTGTATACTTTACATATGTCATTTGGTTTAGATAACCTTGCAAAACCCTCCCATTTTAAAACATTCTAAAACACTTAACAAAATATAACAAACATTTTATATACATTAATTGAGCTCACAAGAAAGCGAGGTAAGTCCCCAGGGGACAAAAGCAAAGAGGAGACTGGAAAATCAGAATATTAACTGTGTGAGCCAATGCTGCAAACAGCCCAGTGGAGGGTGGGAGGCAGGGGCAGGGGTTGCTGGTCTCAGTAACCAAAGGGCTTAGATTTTAACACCCACTTGGGCCCACACGAAGCGTGGAATTGGAAATGGGAACCTGCATAAAAGTAGGAAAGGGGAAAGCTTTGATGAAAAGACAAACTAGAAAAATCAATTATCAACACAGACTGATGACAAGGGAGCTAGTCTGTAGTCTAGGCACTGGGGAGAGGGGAAAGATGATAAATCTCCTAAGAATTTATACCCGCAAGCTAGTCTTCACACAGACCCAGGCTTCAGTGTCTGCATGGGCCAGACGCCCCCCAAATTACAAATTAACATAAAAATGTCCCAGACTGAGAATAGTTGAACAGAAGCAATTTAAAAATATTTTCTGAATGGTTCTGAAGAACCTAGGGGCAGGACAGGAATAAAGACGCAGACGTAGAGAATGGACTTGAAGACACGGGGAGGGGGACGGGCAAGCTGGGACGAAGTGAGAGAATGGTATGGGCTTATATATACTACCAGATGTAAAATAGATAGCTAGTGGGAAACAGCCGCATAGCACAGGGAGATCAGCTCAGTGCTTTGTGACCACCTAAAGGGGTGGGATTAGGAGGGTGAGAGGGAGACGCAAGAGGGAGGAGATATGGGGATATATGTATATGTATAGCTGATTCACTGTGTTATAAAGCAGAAATTAACACATCATTGTAAAGCAGTTATACTCCAATAAAGATGTTAAAATATATTAATTAATTAATTAAAAATATTTTCTGGGGGACCCACTCCTAACCCAGGCTGATGAGGGTTCTCAAAGCTAAAGCTACATTGAAGATGAGCTCATATTAAACTGTGTGGTAGACAACCTCTGACACAGCTCCTAATCATCTTCACCTCCTGGCATTCACATCCTTGCATAGTGCCCTCCTCCTGAGTGCAGATTAGACCTATTGGTCCACTTCTAATGAATAGAATATGGCAGATACAATGGCATGTCACTTCTGAGATTAGACTACAGAAACACTGAGGCTTCCATCTTGGACACTTTCTCTCACCATCTCTCTCTAGGAGTCTTTGCTCTGGGGGAAGCAAGTTGTTATGTTTGAATTGTGTTATGTTGTGAGCCATATGGTGAGTCCCACACATCAAGGATCTGAAGCCTGCTGACAGCCATGTGAGTGTGGAAGGGGATCTTCCTCTAGGCAAGCCTTGAGATGACTGCAGCCTTGGCCAACACCTTGATGAAGCCTGTGAGACATCTGATCCATGTGGCACCCAGCTAAGCTGTGCTTGGATTCCTGACCCACAGAAATTGTGAGATAATAAATATTTTTTGTTTAAGACTCTATGTTTTGGGGTAATTTATTATGCAGCAATAGATCACTAATGCAAACAGTGACATAAACAAGAACTAAACTTCTACTGAGTGAAGCCGTTGAGAATTCAAGGTTTATCGGTTACTGCAGCTAGTGTTACCTTAGCTAAAACAGAATAGCTTTTAAACAATGTTTAAATTTTCTAAAACTTAAATAAAACTGAAAACATAAGGATAGAATAAAAGCTTTGAGGGGCTTTCCTAGCAGTCCAGTGGTTAAGACTCCACGCTTCCACTGCAGGGGACACAGATTTGATTCCTGGTCAGGGAGCTAAGATCCCACGTGCCGCATGGTGCGGCCAAAAAAAAAGCTTTGAAGAAACCAGAAAGATTTGAAAAGGGACTAAATCAGATTTCTAGGGGGCAAAGGGGGAAATTTAAAACACAGCTAATGAGTAAATGAAACACAATTGAAGAGAAAAGTAGTGAACCAGTGAATAGTGAATAATATCTGAGGAACTTACCTAGAAGGCAACATAGAGAGGTAAAGAGATGGAAATTATGAAGGAGAGAATAAAAAGGCCCCAAATACAACAAATAAGAGTACTAGAGGGGGGACTCGATAAAATGTAGAAGAGGCAATATTCAAAGGGTTAATAATAGTCACTGAGAATTCTCCAGACTTCTGACTTCAGACACAACAGAGCGAGGATACCAAATCCTATCCCCCAAGACAACTATAAAGCTGCACAAAACTGTCAAAAACAAGCATTTTATCACTCTGAAAATCAATCAAAGGTATACAGCAAAGAAACACATTCATGAAAATTACTGAACTTTGGGTAAGGACAGCATGAGTCTGTGGTGTCCTTGCCTGAGGCTGCTCCCATTACCCAAGCTCCCAGCTCTATCTGTTGCAATAGTTCAAAAAGGGTGGGCCAGGCTATGAAAACCAGCTGCTTCACTGCAACTAACAAAAGGAGCTCACTTAATTTTGAGCATTGTCTGTTATAGTGTCAAGAATAGGAATAACCAGCAGCACTGCCAGGCTGAGGTTTCAGCACTGTTTGGGGGCAAGCAATGGGACTGTCAGACTAGATAGGGATTTGGTGGGGAGTTCCAGGGGCTAAGACAGCCACAGAGAGTTTGATAAGCTCTTCACATAGTCTGGGTTAACTAGAGGCTGGGTGCATGTACAACAGAGATCAGAGAGGCCTTGAGCCCACCCACATATCCTTTGCCAATGGAGCCTGTGCATACGTGCAGAAGAAATGCAAGAGAACCTGGTGAAAAGTAAAAGCCAGAGATGGCTTGAAAACAGCACAGTGTTTGTACTCCCCAGATCACACATAGCACCATAAAAGGAGAGAGAAGAAGTCTTACGGGCTTGAAGTTTTTGAGCACAACCTCTGATCAATCTCTGGCTGGACATTAAGCTATGCAGAGACAGGGTCAACCCCTAGGAAACCAGGCTTTAAAATAAAAACAAGAAAGAAAAAAAATTAGTGGAGAAATCAGAGGCTGCACCTGGAATCGTAGATAGATTTCACAGATTTAGCCCAGGGATTAACAAACAAACAAACAAAGCGATAACGATCTTCAAGAGGTAAAATAAGAATCCAGAGTTGCTACAATACATTATCTAAAATGTTCAGTATTCAACCAAAACATTTGTGACACATGTAAATAAGTAAGAAAATGTGAATGTCCCCAAACATTTGATTTATCAGACAAAGACTACAAAGCAGCTGTTATAAGAATGTTCAAAGAACTAAAGGAAAGCATGTTTAAATATTTAAAGGAAAGTATGACAACAGTGACAGCATTAATAGAAAATCACAACAAAGAGAATTTTTTTTAAAAGGAACAAGAAAAGGACTTCCCTGGTGGCTCAGTGGTTAAGAATCCGCCTGACAATGCAGGGGACATGGGTTCAGGCCCTGGTCCGGGAAGATCCCACATGCCGCGGAGCAACTAAGCCCATGCACCACAACTACTAAGCCTGCACTCTAGAGCCCACATGCCACAACTATTGAAGCCCATGAGCCTAGAGCCCCTGCTCCACAACAAAGAAAAGCCACCACAATGAAAAGCCCACACGCCTCAATGAAGAGTAGCCCCCGCTCGCCGCAACTAGAGAAAGCCCTCACGCAGCAACGGAGACCCAACCAGCCAAAAGTGGCAGCCAAAAATTAATTAATTAATTATTTTTTTAAAAGAACAAGAAAAGACTCAAATGGAAATTCTAGAGCTGAAAAGTACAATAACTGAAATTAAAAATTCACCAAAAGGGCTCAGCATAAAAAGTGATCAGTAAACTTGAAGATAGATGAGTATAGATTACCCAATATAAAGAACTGAATGGGAAAAATGACTGAATAGAAATGAACAGTGCCTCAGAGACCTATGGAGCAACACCATGTATACCAGTATGCATGTAATGGGAGTCCCAGAAGAAGAGAGAGAGAAAGAGGAAGAAAAAATATTTGAAAAAATAATGGCCCCAAACTTTCCAAATTTGATGAAAAACATTAATCTACAGATCAAAGAAACTCAATGAACCCAAAGTAGGTTAAACACAAAGAGATCCTCACCCAGACACATTACAGTCAAAATGTTGAAAGACAAAGAGAAAATCTTAACAGCAACAAGAGAAAAACAATTCATCGCATACAAAAAAAGAAAACAATATGATTAAAAACTGTCTTTTCATCAGAAACAATGAACACTAAAGGCAGTGGAATGGTATAGTGAAAGTGCTAAAAGAAAAAAACCGTCAACCAGGAATTCTATATCCAGCAAAACTATCCTTCAAAAAATGAAGTAAAAATAAAGACATTTCCAAATAAATACAGACTGAAGAAATTATTGCCAGCAGAACTATCTTACAAGAAATACTAATGGAAGTTCTTCAGGTTAAAAGGAAGTGACAACCAGTAGTAACTCAAATCCACAGGAAGAAATGAGGAGGACCAGAAATGGTAAATATGTGAGTAAATATAAATAGGTCTATAAATATATTTTTCACATTTTTTCTCTCAACTTCTTTAAAAGACATAAGCAAAGTAATTATTATAATACTATTATTGGTTTATAATAATTTTTAGGTTTATGACACAGGTATAGGTAATACATATGACAATAATAGCACAGAAAAGGGAGAGAGAAAGGAGATATATTAGAGCAATGCTTCTGTATTTTACCAGAATCAATTAGATTTTAATAAGTTAAGATACACATTGTAATTTCTAGTGCAACCACTAATAACTTGAATAATATAGTAAAAAGGAATTAACGAAAAGAAATTAAAATGGTACACAAAGTATTTAATACAAAAGAAGGTAGTAAAGGAAGAACAGAGGAACAAAAAAGACATGAGACAATCCAACCATATCAATAACCACATTAAATGTGAGTAGACAAAACACTGCCATTCAAAAGGCAGAGATTTTCAGACCGGATAAAAAAGCAAGTAGATAGAAAGTAAAAAGAAGGGAAAAGATGTACCAGCAAACAGTAACCATGAGAGAACTTTCCATATTTGATGAAAAACATGAATCCTCAGATTCAGGGAACACACCACACACACACACACACACACACACACACACACACACACACATCATAGTGAAACTGTAGGACACCAAAATCAAGGGCAAAATCTTGACAACAATCAGAGAGAAATGAAAATAACCAACAAAGACTATTAGATTGATAGTAGACTTCCCCACAGCAACAACAGAACAGATGACAGAGGAATATCATCAAAACACTGACAGAAAATAAATGTTGACCTAAAATTCTGTAATAAGCTAAATTATATAAAATAGTGAGAGCAAATGACATTTTTGGTTAAAGGCAGAATTTGCCACTAGCAGACACTCACTGAAAAAAGTTACTAAAGAATTTACTTTAAAAGGAAGAAATGAAATGTAAGAAGGTATAGTGAGGGGGGAAGAGGTAAAAATGTGAAGTATTAGTAATACTTAGTATTAGTAATACTACTAATCAAGTATTAGTGGTATAAAATTTAATAACAATAATAAAGACTAATTGAGAGAGGTAAAAAAAAAAAAGGTGGGACTAAAATACTGGGCAACTGGTACATGTAAGAAGGGAAGAGGTGATCAAAAGTAAAGTGTCCTAAGGTCTTTACATTGTTCAGAAGAAGGGTAGAAGTAATTGTCAATCTAAGACAATCTGAGACTTTGCTAAGTCAAATATGCCCATGAAATTATAAGAATAACCACAAAAATAATGAAATTAGTATATATAACTGCCAAATCAGTGTGGGATTTGGTGAAGAGAAAAATGAAGAAAATCCAACTGATCCACAAGAAGGCAGCAACGGAGTAGAAAAGCATCACCCAAAAGGCAGGATAAATAGATGGCACAAAATAAGATGACAGAAATGAATCCAAGCATATCAGAAATCACAATAAATATAAGTGTACTAAACTCTCAAACGATTGTCAGAATGGATATAAAATAAAATATAGCTATAAACTACTTACAAAAGACACACCTAAAACATAAAGAGACAAAAAGCTTTAAAGTAAAATATAGGAAAAGATGTTCTAGGAAAATACGAGAAGGGCAAAAAGTGATAAAGATAATAGTGTGACGTCGCTAGTTCATTAAACCTGTAAATTTCCTCTTCTGTAAATCAGGCGTTATAAACCATGCCCCCCTGGAAAAATATGTAAAGTATACGTGATGTTGGATAGTGTAAAGTGATGAAAAGAAGAAGTGGCGGGGCAGGGAGGAAGAGGAAAAGGAGACGAACAGAGAAGGGAAACAGGAAATGTTGAGGGGGGTTAAAATTAAAATTTAGAACATTTGGGTAAAGACCTGAAAGAAGCGAGGGAGCAATTCATGGGAGTATCTGGGAAGGAGAGATCCAGGCAGAGGTAGCAGCAAAGGACCTAAGGCCGAAGCACACATGTGGTGTCGGAGGTGCAGCAAGGAGACCAGTGTGGCTGGAGTTGGTGTGGGATGGGAACAGTGTTAGGACAGGAACTCAGAGGTAGCAAAGGGCCAGATCATGCAGGGCCTTATACATCAGAGTACAGCGTTTGACTATTCCCCTGAGCAAGGTCTTGATTGAATGCAATTTTATTCTTAAATGATCACTCTGGCCGTATTAGGAGAGAATGAAGTGGAGCAAGGACAAGTGCAAGAGATCAACTAGAAAACAGTGCAACAGTCTAGACAAAAGAACATGGTGACTTGCACTGACGTGCTGGCAGTGGAGATGGTGAGGAGTGATTGGATCCTGGAAATACTTTGAAGGTGGGACCAACAGGATTTGCTGAAGGGTTGGACATGGGATGTGTGAGAGAGAAAGGAGTCCAGACTGACTTCAGTGTTTCAGATCAGAGCTCCTGGAAGAATAAAATTGCCATTATCTGAAATGGAGAAGACATTGGATGGAGTAGGAAATTTGAGGAGGGAGAAAAGGGTACCAGCAGTTTGGTTTTGAACATCTTAAGTTTGAGATGTCTACTCAACATCCAAGTGAGATTTCAACACACAGATATATATGCATTTATGGGAGAATGTGGGCTGGTGATAGACATTTGGGAGTCATCAGGCTCTCAATAATATTCAAAGCCATGAGCCTGGATGAGCTCACCCAAAGAGTGAGTGTAGGAAGAAGTCCAGGAACTAAGCCCTGGAAAACTCCAGTGTTCAGATCCTGAAGAGTTTGCGGGCACCAGTGACACAGACTAAGAATAGGCAACCAGAGAGAGAAGGCAGAAGAACCTTAAAAGGTGTGGTGTCCTCAAAGCCAACTGAGAAAAGTGTTTCAGGAAGGAGTCATCAGCTGTGTTAGATGTTGCTGATGGATCAAGTAAAACAAGGTCTGAGCATTAACTAGTGGGTTTAGCAACATAGACTAGGTCTTCTGTGAAAAGATGGCTGTGCCAATCAGATTCCCTGATTCAGGAAATGTGACAAAGAAATGCTGAGAGACTGCAGCAGCAAAACCACGGGAGCCAACCAGGACGGTCTTTGCATTGCTTTTTTTGCCCAGCAAACAGTAAAAATAGCTAACCTTTATTGAGTGCTGGCTGTGTGCCAAGAACACTATTATGATGCCTATTTTTAAATAGGGAGAGTGGGGCTCAAAAAAGTCAAGTAACTTGCCCCAGGTCAATCAGCTGGTAAGTAGCTGAGCTGGAATTCAAACCCACCTCATGCATTTAATTACTAAACTGCACTGCCTCCTTTAGTTAAGGGTAAAGTCTACACTTCGGTACAGAACTCACACTTGTAAAATACCAGTGTGGGGCCAGGTACCTTGTGTTTGCATATATTTTCTCACTGAACTCACAAAACCCCTGTGAGATAATCATCATTACAATTGTCATTTCAAAGATGAGCCAACAGGGGCTTGGCTTCCCTGGTGGCGCAGTGGTTAAGAATCCGCCTGCCAATGCAGGGGACACGGGGTCGAGCCCTGGTCCGGGGTGATCCCACATGCCGCGGAGCAACTAAGCCCATGCGCCACAACTACTGAGCCTGCGTGCCGCAACTACTGAAGCCCACGCATCTAGAGCCCGTGCTCCGCAACAAGAGAAGCCACCACGATGAGAAGCCCGTGCGCCACAATGAAGACCCAGCACAGCCAAAAATAAATTAATTTTAAAAAGAAAGATGAGCCAACATAGGCGTTGAGAGGGAGGTATCTTGCCAGTGTTCCACAGGGTGGAGTGGAAGGGAAAGAACTCAAGCCCTGATCATCTCTGAGACTGCAATTCTGCCTATCTCCAGTCTGTATGCTCAATCTTGCCTTTTACATGGGGTGGGTTGGGAGCAATCAGGCCACGAAAGGGCTGGGGAACCTCAGAGAACTGACACTGCCCTTACAAGTTCATCACTTTGAGGATGCTTGGTGGTTTTTAAGAATATGACTCTCTGAGATCCTCAGTCTGAGTCAGCTCCAGGAGTCCCAAGGCAGGCTTCCCAGCTCCCCAGAGCCAGACCTGTGCTCTCTCCATGGGCAGATTCCTGATTTTAAGGCCTAGGCTGAGCATGGGACTGAATCCCCCTTCCCACCCTTTCCTTCCAGCATGCTGGGCCTCTCCCTACCTGTCCGGTGGTGAGGGAACGGCTATAGCCAGGGATGGAGCTCCGGGGGTGGATCCGGGGTGGGACACAGCAGCTGGGAAAGGTCAAAATTCCAGGTTCAGAATGGGGGTCTGCTAGGAGGTGGGGGAGGGGAATGAGAGCACTGAGGCCCCTGAGCGGGTTCTAACCCTCAGAAATCCCAGAGATCCCCAGGAGACTCCTGGGTAAAGGGATTCTGCCAAAGAGACATTCAGATAGGGGTTATCACAGGCACCCCCTCTTTATATGGGGCAGAGCAAGACTGCCCAGTTGAACCCTAAGCAGGGAACCTGACTGGTACCCACTCTACGCACATCTCCTACAGGCACCCAGGATCAGCATCCTACACCCCACCCCCACCCCAGCTCTCCCTGTCCTTACTTGATCCGGGCCTGGTCCACGCTGGAGGAGCGGCGGGTGGTGAAGCGCCGGGCGACCGCTTTGGGAGATGTCTTGGGGCTGCCATCTGAGTCTCCACTCTCCTCATCCCCCATGGCTTTGATGTAGCTGCCGCTCCGCATCCTGCGGCAGGGGATCTCCCCGTCCTTGCCCCCAGTGGGGTAACCCCCCCAGTCATCTTGCGGCACCTGCAGGGACAAGGGGCCTCTATCTTTCAGACAAGTCCCTACTGAATCTGGAAGCCGGGACCCACATTCTCCACTGCCAGTGGGAGACACTCAGCCCTGGCTCAAGCAGGCCACGTTCAGGAATGTGCAGAGGCAGAGCAGGTGAGGTCTTCGCTACAGGAGATGCCTCATCATCCTCCATGTGCCTTTTGCTCCTTAACTGAGGACCACCTAGAGAGTCTAGGAGCTGACATGCCAGGTGCCAAGAGGTTGAAGCTCAGAGGCCAAAGTGACCTATGTCAATCTCACCCCTATAAAGGGTCACGTGACCTCAGTGACCTTTCGCCCCTCCTTCTCCTTCATCCTCTTAACTGCTTGTATCCCAAATCCTCTAACTTTCCGCCTCCCTTCTGTGAAGAACCACAGAGGGAGTGACATCAATTTGTGTTTCAGAAAGAGCACTTCAACAGTCCAAACAGAGGATGGATTGTGGAGGGCCAGGAGCAGGGCAGAGGCTCAAGTGGTGAGAGGGAGACCAATTAAGAGGCTGATGCTGTTATCCAGGCAAGAGATGATGAGGCTTAAATTAAGACAATGACAATGAGGGGGAAGAGGAGATGGAAATGAGAGGTGTTAAGGAGCATCAGTGAGCCTGATTAGACGTGGGGGGTGAGGGGGTGGGGAGGAGTCGATGACGACTGAGATGCTGCTGGCTGAGGACCTGGGGGGATGGGGCCGTTGCTCACTGAGCCACAGAATCCCAGAGAAACAGGTTTGAGGAAAAGGTGATAGGTTCAGCGTTGAGCATCTTGAGTTGGCAGAGAACTGTGGAGCAGGTGGTTGGGCGTTTGGTTCTGGAGTTCAGTGGAGAGATCTGGGCTGGAGGCAGACATGGGGGAGTCATGGGTGGCAGCTGAGTCCACAGGAGTGAATGAAACAGCCCAGGGGAAAGAAGAAAGAGAGGTGGGAAGGGATCCACTGACATTTAAAAGGCGACTGCGAAGAAAGGGAGAGGAGCCTATGAAGTCACCTGAGAAAGAGTGGGCAGAGGGTGGGAGGGAAGTCAGGAGAATGCCATGTCATGGAAACAGGAGACATTTCCAGAATAGAAGGAGTTGATAATGTCAAATGCCACAGTGCATGCAGAGGTTAGTGATTCAGGCTAGGGAGTTAGAACCATGTTCAAATTCTGGCCCCGTCACTTGCTAGCTGGGTAAACTTGAGCAAAACTGATTAATCTCTAAGCCTCAGTTTCCTTGTCTGTGAACTGGTGATGATAATTGTGCCCACTTCACAGCATTGGTGGGAAAGATAAGTGAGCCAATATAGAGTGCCCAGCACAGAGTAAGTGCCCAATGTTGACCATTGTTATTATAAGCATTGAAATGTACCTTTCAAGGAGAGCTCTCAAGAGACCACTGGTGACCACTCCCAGGACATTTTAGAGGACAGGGGTGTGGAAGTCAGACTGCAGTAAAGGGGAGAGTGAAAGGAAGTGAAATAGTGGAGTCTACACTCTAAGAACTTGGAAATGAAGGGAAGACAGGAGGGAGATGGAAAGGGGTATGGGGTTGAAGATAGATTTTATTTTTTTAGGATGAGAGAGATGTGGGCATGTTTTCAGGATGAGGGAAA
>NW_006780610.1:6265665-6315194 GCF_000442215.2 Lipotes vexillifer | reverse complement strand
AAAGAGTCAGTAAAGAGACAGTCTTTAAATGTGGGGAGGAAGGGGGGACAGCTCATGGACAGAGGGGATCCCAGAGAGATGGGCTCAAGCCCTGTGGAGGCATCATCCTGGGATGGGTGGTCCTGGCTTCTCCTCTGAGCCAAGAAGGAAGGGTATGAGGGTGGCTGGGGATCTTGATGAGTCCACAGGTGCACTGACAGGAAGGTGAGGGAGTCTGGGATGGTTGGCCTACACTGTGAAGAATGAGGTGTAATGAAGGCATGCGGGAGGGGCCCAGGGCAGGTAGCGAAGATTTAAAACACCTGTTGAAAAGAACAGGTTAAATGGGGTGGGGGTCAGGCTTCAGGGAGAGCATAGGGCTCGGGAGAGGAATAGAGACTCTGGGGTGGGACTAAATGAGGGGTCAGAGATCAGTGTAAGAACAGGGATGGGATGGGGCCCCATGAAGGAGCCCTCAGCGGGTGAGGCGGACAGGGCTCGGTGTGGGGCTCGGCTCAATCAGCAGATGGGAACGCAGGGAAGAGACGAGGCTCCATAAAGGAACAAGGGCTCTGAGTGAAAAGAGGGAGTCTGGAAGAAGTCTGAGAGAGAGCTGGCATCCAGTAGGGGAACAAGGTCTCAACAAAAGGACTGGGGATCCAACAAAGACACCTGGTCTGATGTGGCCAGCTTCCCCTGCTTTTGTGCCAGGGGGGCACCAGTCTGTCTAGAGTCCCTGCAGCCCCTTGTTCTCCCCCAAACAGGCTCAGAATTTCCAGTCCTAAGATTCCCTGGAACCCCAGCCCCTGATCGATCCTTCCCCTTCCCCATACTCTACAGAAAGGAGCCACAGAGGCAGAGGGAGGCAGATGGGACAGCCAGGCACGCTCTGCACACTGCAGGGTTCCCACTCCATAGCCACTGCGGAGCTGCTGGCTCCTCTGCAGGACACTGTGAGTTGCATGTTAAAAAGGAAGCCCCCAGGGAGGTGAGGGCAGCCCTGGAGAAGCATTAGGGAGCAGCGGAGTGGTGGCAAGGTTCCAGGGATGGGAGAGGAAGGGGTGGTGTTCTCCCCGCGGCCCTTTCTGCTGGACCCTTCAATCCCCAGCTTAGAGAACCTCTCTCCCAGGGAGGGCGCAATCCAAGGCCAACCCGGAAGTCCTGAATCCTAGAAGTCTCCAACCTCCCCTTCTGTCTCCCACCCCTTCCTGCTTCCACTGTGGCCCTATCTGTTCCCTTGAGCTTTTGTGAGTTCCCTACCCAGGAGAGCCCTAACATGTGAACAACTTACCAAAAAGGCCAGTGACACCCAAAGACACATGCAAGCTCAACTCTCCACACCTTTGGACGTGCTGTAGTCTCTTCCCGGAGCACCCTTAATCCGGGAACTTCTGCACTCAACTAACTCCAAATTCTCCACTGAGATTCTGCTCAGGGCCACCATCACCCAGGTGGATGAGGTGCCTCCTCTGGGCTCCCAAGGCTCCCAAGGCTCTCTCCTCGCACAGCCTCATCACAGTGCATGCTACCTGATGCCTTGTCTATCCCACCTTTAAATGGTGAGCTCCTCCCAAGCAGCGTCGGTGTCTTCATCTTTGTATCCACAGCACCCAGGAAATGCTCACTGAATGAATGGATGTAGATGAACTATGCGGAACGTGGGTTTGGGGGATAACCCTAAGTCTACTGGACTTCTAGAACTTGTCTAGACTTTTCCTCCTAAAACTACAGTAGGGCTCAAGAAAGCCTGTCAGGGGATATGAGAGGGGAGCGTAAGGCAGAGAAGAGGGAGGTCGATGGCAAGGAGAGCCCCCGACCCCATCTCAATAGGAAGACGGAGAGGGGACAGTGAGAGATGGATGAAGGCTCCATAAGAAGAAGGCGTCAGAGCTCTTAGCCTCAACTGCAGACACCATAGAGTTGGTAGAAAAGGACAGGGCCAGTGTGCCCTGGCCTGCTGCTGTGTCTGGAGCTCAGACCTGTGTGAAGCCCAGCCTGGGGAAACCCGTAAGACAGGCTCCCGGGCACTTCCACAGCCTCACGGGTGTCCTACTGCAGGTTCCCCAGAACGACAAACACCAGCAGAGGCACATTCTGGAAATAACTGACCTTCACGTTCAAACAGTATCTGGACCACCCAGGTTTGGGCAGAAAAGAGGTCTGGAGAAGGCCTAGGGGCAAGAGGACTGCTTTCCAACGGCTGACCTCCAATCTTGGGGAAGCTACAGGCAGGCAGCACCACACTGTCCTGTTCACTGCCTACTCTCAACCTCATTCTGCCTCCAGCCTCACAAGGCAGAGGCCAGCACAGCTTGTCCAAAACCTCAGGTAAAGGAAAAGTCTTCCTGGCACTGACATACAATATCAAAATAGAAGGGCCCCTTCACTGCACAAACAGGGAAACTGAGGTCCCAAAAGGGGCTCAAGGCAATACAGTGAGGCAGGGAAGAGCCTCCCTGACTCCAGACCCTCCATCCTGGGAATAGCTGGCTCCCACCCAACCCTTTCCACAGCTCCCTGGGTGACAACATTGATGAGGGCTGAGGACCCTGTTCCCCACCCCCACCAAAGCCTCACCTGCAGATAGTGATAAGTCCTGGCTTTGGCCTTGGCCTCCGGACCCAGGAGCCCCTTGCCTGGCCCGGCCCCTGGGTATCCATCCCGGCCCTGGCTGACCATCATGGTATGCCAGGCACTTCGCTTGACCGATTGTCCATCCAGTGACATGGACATGCCAGTGCAGGCAAGACAGCGGCCTTCCGACCCGCCCGAGCGCCCCTTGAAGCTCAAGTCCCGGTAGGACCCATCTGGAGCCTCCAGGCAGAAGGGACCACCAGGCTCCCCAGGGGGCCGCGCACCGGCCAGGAAGCCGCTGTCACTGTCCAAGTTGTCGTCGGAGCTCCACCAGCCCGTGGCCTTGGCCTGGTGCCGTCCATCCCCCTTGCGGTCCTTGCTCTTGCTCCTCTTGCCATGCCGGGACTGGTGGTGGTGGTGGTGGTGGTGATGGTGGTGGTGGGAGGTGTGGAGGCCTCCAGAGCCCGGGCCAGGGTAGCTGTCTCCGCCGGAGCCACCTCTGCCCTCAGCCTTGGGCCCATTATAGTCCCGCTTCCCTGGCGCCTCCAGAGAGTGGGACTTGGCAAACAGCTTCTGCACAGAGTGAACCAGGTGCCGGATGCGGCTGGGGCTCTCGCTGCGGGCCTCCGGCGTAGTGCCAGACCCTGGCCCGGGCCCGGCCCCTGCTGGACCTCGCTGGTATGGCAGCGTGTGGAAGCCATCTTGTTGAACGGGCAACTGCTTTTCAAACTGGTCCAGAAGTGTGGGAGGCAGGCGGGGGGCACCCTTGCCCTGTGGGTGGCCCACACAGTCTTCACAGGTGTCGAAGGGGCCCTGGCCAGGGTACATCCTGGGGAAGGTGCTGCTACCCCCCCCAACCCCGGCCCCTCCCGGCCCTCCCTCGGGGCCTGTCGATGGCCCCTCACTCAGGCTCAGGGGCCCTTCAGGAGAAAGGTGTCCCAGGCCAGCTCTTGGGGCACAGAAGCGGGGCTCGGTGGAGAAGGCCTCCCCGGAGCCCAGCAGGTATGGAGCCCTGGCAGCGGGGCCCACGTCCATATGCTGCTGGTCGGCAAAGCGGGCTGGGCGGGGATGGCTGCCTCGGTCGCCATGATAACCCCTCATGGCCTCAGCAAGGGCTCTTCATAGTGCTGGGGGCCAGGCCCCAGGAACCTCCTGGGAAAACAGGGAGCAGTGGGATTAGGATTGAACAACAGGCCACATCACCTGAAACTCTCTTTTATTAGGTATTCTTATATCCCTTTAGGTAGTGCATTCCAATTTAGTGTGATTGATTCTACTATCTTTCCACAAATGGGCTTAAAAGCCTTAAAACAGTCATCCTAGACAAAGATGCTCACAAGGGCACAAAATAACGTCATCATTCATCAAATGCTGCAAATATGATAAATACTTATTCACAAGAGGAAATGCCCTCAACCAAATGGGTTTTTAAAAATCCTTAGGTAAACCAAAATAAAAAGATACCAATACAGACATAAAAACAATAGTCAAACATACTAGCCATTAGGTGAACTAGCTTTTAACAAGCTGACATGAGGCAAATTGATCCAGCACCACACCTGTGTCCCAACCCTACCCAATTCCACTGCTATGAAGAGTCAGGCCTCTGGGTCACAGCTCCCAGAAGCAATAACCAAAGAGAACACTGGACCCAAATCTACGTATCTATCACGATTCTGCAGGAAAACCCCTCCGCTTCCTTCCACACCCAGCTCCTTCTATCTGGCTGTAGGCTTATTCTCCTTCCCCCCCACCCAGGACTGAGACAGGAAGGGATAACCTGAGATGGCTCCGCCTTCCTCTTCTGGGTTCCAAATATCCCCTGATGAAATTTCCCCTTTCGCCTTTTCCCACCACCCCCATTCCAATGGAGGGGAGTCATGAAGGGAGGAGAGACATACAGAGGAGGAATGCTGGCTCTTCGAGCAGCATCTGAATCCTAAACTGGGGTTAGAACCCAGGAGTTCCTCCTCCCAGGAACAGTGGGCTGGCAGGGCAGGGGGTGATGGAGAGAAAGCATTGGAACCCGTGCTCCTGGCCCCCATCCCAGGCTTGCCAAGACTACAGGACAGAGAGGTCAGCTCTCAGCAAGTACTGCCTCCAATCAGGACTCCAGAGCTGCCAGGACAGGAGCTACGGCAGGAGGGGGTGCCAGCAGGAGGGACAGGGACTGAGGAGCTGGCAGACGGCGCCCTCTCTCATCCCAGACCAGGCTTCTGGGCCATCTGCTGACTATGAGGTGATGACAGCCTCAAAGACTCCAGACAGCAGCACCTCCAAGGCTCTTCCTCCTTTCCTCCCCTCCACTGCCTCCCCATACCCACCATGGGGATGGCTTCTTCCAAATCCTGCTCACAGCTCATCTCTGAGCACTTGCTATGTACCAGGTACTGTGCATACCTAATATTCTCTAATCCCACTGAAATCCTATGTGTAGACATTATCCACACTTACCCATGAGAAAATTGAGCTCAAAATGGTAAGGTCACAAAGCCAGTAAATGGGTGAGTCACTTTGAATCAAGATTCAAACCCAGGTTACTCTGATTTAAGAAGCCCATCTCCAAAACTAAAAAAAGAACCCCATCTCCCAGAGTCTCCTACTACTCACCATCTAGGCTGTCCCATCCTTGGTGTCAGGATTCCCACCGCCAGGCAGAATCCTAACTTCAGAAGGCTCAGGACCACTGGCTCCTGACCGAAAAGAAAAGGGTGGTAAGCAAAGAGGAAAAGAGATTCTCCTGGAGTCCTCAGAGGACCAGTCTCAGGCCTTGACAGTTTCCCTGCCCAACCCCCCAAACCAGGACTGATTGGATCCCCCATGATGCAGAGCCTTTGGACCCCCAGAGAAATGAAGTTGGCTTCATTATGCAAACGCATGCAAATGAGCTTACAGTTTGGACTACCTCCAACTGCAGGTGTCTGTGTGATCTGTCCATGGTGCTGAGCCACTGCATTTTTTTTTTTTTTCATTGCCCTCAAATATGATTCCATTCCACAAATATTTGTTGAGCAGCTACCATAATAAGACTCAGAATGAGAAGTGTATAGAGGTGATTTAAGTGTGGCCCCTGTCATCGAGAGGCTTGTAGTCTAACGGGGGAACAATCTCTCACGTGATAGGGTTATTTTAGGTCCCTGTATTTTTGCACAAGCTGCTCCTTCCTCCTAGAATCTCCCTTCATCCACCTTCCAACCAACTCCCCTGGCTAACTAACACTTATTCATATTAAGCCCACCTTCCCTCGAAGACTTTTTGTGCTCTTATTCTGGGTTATGCCTCTCTATTGGGTTTTTATCACACCCTAGGTTCCTCCCATGAAAGCAGCTATCACATTGCACTGAAATTGTCTGTTTCAGTTTCTGTCTTCCCAACCAGAATCTGGTCTTCTGCAGGGTAGGAACCAACCTCTATTTATCACTGGATCTCCAGCACCTAACTCGGGGCTTTGCCCAGAGCTGGTACTTAATAAATGTTCGCTAAGTAGATGAATAAATGACTGTGCTGGAAAGAGGTACCAAAATGTCAGGCCAGTTAAGATGAGGGCAAGAGCAGATCCAATAGAGGGAAATTGAGGAAGGCTTCCCAGAGAAAAGTGTGTTTAAGATGGAGAACAAGATGGCTGTATGTAAGGGAGAGAGAATTCCCAGTGGAGGGAACAGCAGGCACAAAGGCAGAAGAGTTGGGCAAATAAGGAATTCTGAGGCGTGGGTTGAGAGAGTTCCAGCAGACACTGGGGCTTGGAAAACACTGGGAAGAGATGGGAGAGAGTCAGAAAGGAAGACGACTCTGAAGTTTGCAGCAGCCGTGACTGGAAGACTAATGATGCCATTATTAGGCACAGGGATGTCAGGAGGAGCTAGCTCTGCGGGCATGATTAATAGTAGTGGAAGAGACACAGTCAGACAACAAGAAGAACTTCCTGACCCTGAGGGATGTGAGACAATGAGGAAGATTGTGAAGTCTCCTGGGAATCTTCCACAGAGGGGAAGGTAGGACATGCCCAGCCCCTGGCCCACCCTATGGCCTGGGCTGGAGATGTTCGTTATCTTGCCTGGAGGGGAACTGGGGTGGGGGGAACCTAAAAGATATTAACTGTCTGGCTCTAGATGACAATTCTCCCCCTTTGCCCGCCTCTGGGGAAGCAGAGGGGACTTCAGACCAAAATGGCCTCTCAAGCAGCTATTGGAAAAGCACCTAGAAGCATCTCCCCACCTCGGAAAGAAGCTTTGATAGCTTGGTCTTTCATCCATGGCATGGTCCTCCTCTTCCTGCCCCAGGCAGGACCCATGTCTGAGACTCACAGCACAAAAGGCCACTTTGACAGAAACCCAGACCATCCCATTTGCTTTCTTTGTGGCCACATCAAACCTGGGAATGTCCACACCAATGGTGGGCATTCCCAGGTTTCCCTCCTTCCTCCACCACCACACAGGTGCTGCTGCCAGCCCTAAACCTTCATCAAGATCTTATCAGTCTCTTTAGCATCAATCCATGTTCTCCCAGCTCTAGTCTCAAAGGAGATGGGTCCCTGTGTTTGCTTCTCTCCAGACAAGCCACCCCCAACTCCCTTACCCATGTCCTACAGGGCAGTACTCGCTAGTGGAGAAAGCTCAAGCCCTGAGACCAGAAAGTGTGTGACACTAGACAAGTGACCTACCCTCTCTAAGCCTAATGATACCTGCTCACCTATCTCCAAGGATTTTAGTATCAAGTGATACAAAACCACTCTGTAAACTCTAAAAGATTACACAATATAATCCCACATGTGAAGCCTTCATTTTGGACTTCCCAAATCCCCAATGTCCAAATATTAAACAATACAATCAAATCCAAATTACTGGGAGAAGAGGATATCCAATTTATGGATTTCCTAAAGAGAAGATTTAATTGATATAGACTTAGTTATATAAACTTCCTCCTATATATCACACTTATGATCACATACCTTCTGCTGCCACCCCATTACTAAACATAATCCACAGGCAGGAAAAACAAGCGAGGAGGGGACTAATAATTCAATCCATCGCCAAGTCCTATGGATTCTGCTTCCTAAAAATAGATCTGCCCACTTATTTCCATATCCACCAAATCACTGTCAGCTGACTAGCCAAAACTCATTCTCAACCTCCTTTCCCCTTTCCCAGCCTCCCTTGTACCTAGAAGCCACATGATTCACTTGTAGCTAATGATATATACATTAAAATTTGATGAGGGATTCTGGGAAAGATTTTTGCCTTTATAATAAAAGGGATGGGGCTTGCAAGTACCATCCTTCCTCCCTCTCTTTTCAACTTGAATACAATCATGATGCCTGGAGCTAGGGCAGCTGTCTTGCCACCATGAAAGAAAGGCCTAGAGAATCACAGAAATGCTGGCCCTGGAGTCACTGAGCCATGGCACCGACATAAAGCAGTTGCCTTCCTCCAGGCCTAAATGCAGGAAGGAATAAACTCCTCTTTATTTAAACCACTGTGGGCCAGATTTTCTGTATTTGCAGCAGAAAACACTGCTAACTAATCCAACTACCTCAGAACATCATCTCCTGCCTGGACGTCTGCAAAAGCCTCCTAAATGGTCTCCCTGCTTCCGTTCTTACCCGGCTCCAAGCCAAATGGTCATTTGGAAACACAGATCTGATCATGTCACTTCTGTGGTTAAAACTCTTCACTGGCTTATTGATGCTCTTAGGATAAAATGCCTTAACCCATCCAACAAGGCCTGCAGGCTCTGGCCCTTCCTGGGCTTCCAAACTCTGCTCACAACACGCTCCCCCTTGCTTCCTCTGCTCCAGCCAGGCCTGTCTTTCTGCAGTCCCATGATCTCTCCCATCACGGGGCCTATTCCCCACCCCTCACCCGTCCAGAAAGCTTTTTCCCGTCCACCTCTGCCTTGCTAACTCCTACACACCCTTCAGATCTCAGCCCAGTTGTTGCTTCCTCAGGGAAGCTTCCTCTGGCCTCCCTGACTAGGTCAGATCCCCCTGCTGTGTGCTCTCAAGGCACTGTGTACCTCTGCAGCTCTTCTATCATTACCATTTTCAATTTGTGTGATTCAGAAATTGTCTGTCTCTCTTACATGGAGCATGTAAGCTCCATGTCAGTGCAGGAATTTCATCCATCTTATTCACTGCATTATTCCCCCCACTCCTAAAACAATGTTTGGTAGGTGGCAGGTGTTTGTTGAGTGAATGTGAGCCTACTAAGAACAAAATCCTTTTCACTGATGACATTTTAATTCCCACAACTATGCCAAGGGATAGATATTATCCCCACCTCCCAATTTACAGAAGAAGAAACTGAGGCTTGGAGGGGCTGACAGTCCCAAGGTCATACGGTTGGTGACAAACCCAGAAGTCAAACCCAGTGTAGTCTCACTCCAATGCCTGAGCTTTCCTCATACCTGGGCTGCTGCTCAGGGAAGCCAAACGGATTAAACACCCTTCTTGAAGGAACACAGTAGTGAATTTGTTTTTTGTTTTCTGTTTTTTAAAAAGGAAACAAACGACTAAGAACCACACACATACCACACACTCCAGAGGTAACCAAAGTGTGGTTTAGCCTTTTCCCCTGAGTGGCGAGTACTGAATTTGTTCCAAGTCCAAGGTCAGATAAGTACAGAATAAAGGAAGCTCCCTGAAACCCTCTGACAACTCTGCGTGCTGGTGCTACTTTCCCCCATTTTATTGCACCAAGTCATCTACCTACTATCCCAGGCCACCAGCACACAGAGAGCTGCCCAGATGGTGAACCTCTGAGCCCAGGGAAGCAGCTGCTTTTGCAGTTGCCTGTAGCTGGCTAGGAAGTGGGGAGTGAAGGAGGCTAGGAGGGTGCTGTGTGTGACACATCCTCTGGTGCAGCTCGCATCTATCTGGGATTGGAAGAAGTGGCACACATGCCGTCACCGAGAAATTACCCAATTTAGCACCAACTACACAATCCAGCAATTAATGTCTTAAACTGGAACTTGCTGGGGGCTGCCAGGCTGGCGGAGTTGTTGTTACAAATCTCACTGGGAAACCAGCTATGTAATTCGCCAGGAGGTTGTCACTGCCCCAAGCAATTACCTTCCAGAAAAACAATGGAAAATGGAGGAAGGAAAAGGGCTGCGGAGGAAAGAGTTTCACAGTGGTTTCTTGTCCTCTCCCCCAGGACCCTGTGCAGCCAAACCAGCTGATTTTCCTTTCTTGAGACCTAGGTGACTCCCAAACTCCCTGGATCAAAGCAGTTATTGGTATAGCCTCTGTTGTCAGACTCTATTAAATCCCTTTCCATTCACTTACTAGCTGTGTGTACTTGGGCAGGTGATTCACCTCTCTCAGCCTACTTTCTCTTCTGTACAATGGGGATAATATTAGCACCATCAGAAAGGTATGAAGGATGTGATGGTTAACCAGGTAAAGCATATAATACTGCACCTGGCACACGGTGAATACTCAATAAAGGTAGCTATCAGTATTTGCATTTTCATTTTTATGACTTCCTCCATTGGTTTACAGTGTGACCTTGAGTAGGTCACTTAGTATCTCTTGGACAACTATATAAGACCGAAGGTGTTCTACTGGAAAAAAGCAGTTCTTACTCAAGATTGTCCACACCTGGGCAGCCAAGGAGCAAGGTGCCTTCGACAAAAGCCAGGGTCTCAGAGGCTGACACAAAGTGATGCTTTGGGCAAAGATAAAGATTTCAGAAATCAAATATTAACTGCTGCATGCCTTCCCCCAAGAAGCTGTCTGGAAGAGCTACAAGCTGGACATGATGGTCCAGATGGCAGCAAAAGGGTACAGTTGCTCTCTTGCTGTGGATCAGCCTTCTCTAGTCCCCTCACACTGGAGCCTCTGAGGTCATCCCCTCACCAGTTCCAACATAGCAGAACCTACAGCAAGTGAGGTCTGGAATTCATTTTGCTGCTGTAGGCCCAGGCTCCTCCACACCTGCGGGTGAGCTACATGTGCCCTTGGGACCTCAAAGTTTCAGGCATTGCCTTCCCATCCCCTTTCCCTGTGTCAACCTAACCAAAGTGGCCAGGATTCTGCCTCAGTTTCCCTTTCTAGTCCTCCTCCACCCCCTATCCTGACAGCAGCTCAGAGGCTGGGGCTCCGTCCACGGTGAAGGGGCCAGCTAGTGGGGGGCCCTAACACAGAGACTCTGACCTGTAGCCCACACTCCCATGCCCACTGATAGGAATTCCCCCTCAGCCCCAGCCTTTTCCTGCATCCAGGGCTGTCCGAGCCCCCTTGACCATTTCAGCACTGGCTTTTCTCAGCTGCCTTTGGCAGGATCTCCGCAGCTGGGCTGGTTTCCTCACCCCTGGCCTCTTGCAACCTCGCTACCCAGCTCTGTCACTGAAGACTCAGCAGGCCTCGTGCCCAGCCCCCACCCTTAGGACCCTAGAAAAGCCTTCTCTTCCTCTCACTGCCCCAGAAAGTGGAAAGAAGGGAGGGGGAACAGAACAGGAGGGAGGTTTGGGATCTTTTTTCATTCACCTTTATTACTTCATTTAATTAACTCTTCCTAGGGGTTTAGGATAGGAATTTTACAGAAAATGGGCTTACTGCTCCAAAACACTTGAGACACAGGAAGATCCAAGGCTAAATCCATCTCCTGACCCATTGGACAGTGCTCAGCCCGTGAATAACCCACACTACCTATAATCTCTTTGAAAATCCCACCTCAGGGGGCTTTGTACTTGATGTTCTCTCTGCTGGAACACTCTGCCCCAGATATTCCCATGGCTTCCTCTGTCTCATCTCTCAGGTCTCAGCTCAGAGAGGCCTTCCCTGACCACTCTCTAACTAAAGTTGGACTCCATCCCCCAGGAAAGCTCTACATCACCCAGTTTCATTGCCTTCATAGCACTATTGCTCTTTGAAATTATTTTCTTTATCTATTACATGTTTATAGTATGTTTCCCCATAGCAGAATATAAGCCCCAGGAGGGCAGGGACTAAGTCTGTCTTATGTGCTGCAGTATTCTGAGTGTCTAGAACAATGCCTAGCATGAACAGGTGCTCAAAAAGTATCTATCGCATGAATGAATGTCGTCACTTTCCACCCTACTCCTGTGCCCAGCAGCCCACAGAAAGGACCTCCGCTCCTTTCCCTCTAAGGGCTCTAGAGAGCCCCTGGAGGATTTGGTATTCGAAATCCCGCCACCAAACCCAGCCCTGTTCGTCACTGTTTATCTAGCCCCTCTCAAATGGCAGGTAAAGATGGTTCTTTCCCAGCCACATCTGGGGCTCTCTAGGTGTGCCCCTTGGCAGAGTTCAAGGAAGGCAGCGAGGGGAAAGAGGAATGAAGGGGGGAAATTTACACTCCCCACACTGCAGAGCAGAAGGAGGAGACCGTGAGGAGGGAATCTCCCAGCCCCAAGTAGGTCTCTTCCTCCAGACTCTCTGGGTCCCAGCTTCTCTCCCAGCTGGGGCCATATAGCCCAGAGGCACCAGAAGCAAAGTTCAGGCTTCTCCAGGGCTACCAAATGCCCTACAAGATACAGTTCCGCCTGATCAGCCTCACCCCTCACACCCGCTAGCTGCAGCCACAGCCAACTGCTTCTGGCCCGTTCTTCCCTTTCTGTCAACTGATCAACCCTCAGCTTGCTCAGCCTGTCCCTGCTCCCCCTCCTGAAGGTCTCCAGGAGTCTTCTTTGGGGAAGTCATCCCAGCCAGCCGCTGAGAGGCAGGATCCCAGGACTAGACTCCTATAGGACCCTGGTCAGGGACAGCTAACGAGAGAGACTGTGGGTTATGGGTCCCGAGTGACAACTGTTTGGGTTCATGTCCCAGGTCCACCAGTTACTAGACATGTGGCCTTAAGGAAGTTCCTGCATCTCTCTCTAGTTCAGTTTCCTCACCTTTCAAATGGGGGCAAGCCTAGCTCTTTTCTCACCATGATGTCATGAGGATTAAGGTACTGCAGGTAAAATAGCACAGTGCTGAGGGTTAGCTCCTGACTACCAGGGAGAAAGCACTAAAACATGTGCGATCTGGGAGCAGCGCCTTTCAGAGGGTTTCTCAGACAGCCTCAGTCAGAGGCTGTAGCCATACCTGACTCAGGTATGGATCAGAGATCCAAAACTCTGAATACTCATTTGTTTCATGTTTCACCCAGGACTTTCTGTTTGCCTAGTTTCCTTTTGAAGAGCTCCCACCCCTCGATCATGCTGAAGACAGCAGAGCAGCTCTGGTGGCCAAAGATGATAGCATCTGAGAGAACTAGACGCCCTTGATTTGTAGACCCCACTGATCCCCGCAGCCAGGGCTGGTGGTCTCTCTTCCAACTCCAAGGATCTGGGAGGGAAAGCCCGGTGAACTTATTGCTTGGTATTGAAAAGACAGTCATCTGCTTCCAACCATTTCATCTCAGCCTACCTGCATGACCATGAGCCTCAATTTTGTCATCTGTAAAATAGGGATAACAATACCTACCTTCTAAGGTTGTGGCAATGAGTAAATAAGCTGATCTGTTCAAGGCACCTGGCACATATATTTCCACACGTTGGCTTCTCCTGACTTGAGCACCATAGTGCCTTCTTTTATTTGTATGTGTTTGATGAGATTTGGGCTGATGCTGCCCTGGCCTCCAGGATGCTGCCAGACCTGAGCCTTCTAGGGCCATTAGAAAATAACAGGTAGAATCCCAAGTCCATGGCAAGGGTCCCCTGGGCAGCAGCTTCTCAGCCAGGCCAGGCCTGTGGCCTGTGCTACTCTCTGGCCCAGGTGTCTTGCTGCCCCATGAAGCCTGCCTCCTGGGTTGGCACACTGTCCTAGAAGCTCTCTGTGAGAGGTGGGACCAGGATTGCCCGCACCAGGGTCTGTCTTCTCTGGGCCTCTCCTACAGGGAAGTCAAGCACAGAGCCAGCCCCCAGGGGACCCAATGAGGGCTAGTTGGTTGGCTAACTGCCAGGTTGATGTGGTGGCACCTCCCTCCCCTCTGCTCTGCCTGATCCTCCCCCAGCAGCCAGGGTCTCTTAACCCCTGCTCTCCTCACTGGACTTCCGGGCTTAGCAGGAGCTAGGACCACAACGGGAGAGAGTATGGGGAGAGGAGTCAGCACAGACTATGAGATTCTTCCGTATGGAAAGCCTGTCCTCCCAACTTTGCCTCTGATGCAGTTCAAGTATCCTCTCTTCTGAGACACCTCACCTAAGTGTGCCCTCCTCATCAATCCCAGAGCAAAGCAGTTGCTACCTTCTCTAAGGTCCCATATTTCAACATAGTAGGATAAATAGCTGTTTGCAGGCTGTGAGCTCCTTGAAAACCAGGATCTATCTGATCTATCTCTGTATAAACAAAACCTGGCTTATATTAGATGCTCAATAAGTTCAAGATCAGTCACTGAGCCATCAAGAAGCAGCACCCCTTGGCTGGTGCATAGAAATAGGGAGAGAAATGGGAGAAGGCATGAGGGAAATGACTCTCTGCAGCTGGACCAGAACTCTCCAGCAGGCAGAGCTGGTAAAGTGTGACGTGGGTTTCCTGAAGAGCTGGGAGTGTCCTGTCCAGGGAGGCATATAAGCTGAGGTTGGAGGACCACTTTGGAGGATGGTACAGGATGCATTCAAGCACAGAACACATTTCAGATCATACACCCTCTGGTACCTTTCAACTCTGAAGTGTAAGGCTCAGCTCTTTGAATGCCTACAACTGAACAGGCATTGTGTTAAGTGCTTTAGATGTACTTCTTTGTGTAGGCCTCGCAATCATCCTTTGCAGTAGGTGCCATTATTATTCCCATTTTACAGATGAGGAAATTGAGGCTAAGATATGCAAAGAAAATTGCCCAAAGTCACACAGGTGGTGGAGGATTTGAATGTGGATCTAGTCCTGGCCTGACACTCTCAACCACTAGGAGACCAAGCCCTGGCAGGTCTAAAGGAGCATCTCTCTCTGACCAAACTGGTCTGTTGAGGTCACCAGGTGGACCCTCAGTGTGCCCTGATTCATCACTCAGCCTCAGGAAACCTCCACCCTTGCCATCCCTCCCTTGCACATGGGCATCCGGTCCCAAGACTGCTTATTCACAATTTAACACACGTGTTCTCCAGAAGCAGATTACACAGCCATGCAGACTCATCCAACGCAACTCACATGGCACTTGTCCTCAAATAGCTAGTCATCATCACATGATGTGCACAGATATATACAAACTTGTTCCCACAAGGGTTCACACGCACGTGCACTTTCATCCAATGGACACTGATGCCTGTGCACACAGAAGCTGCGCAGATACAAAACCTCACATACACGTTCACATGTTTATCCCCACACAACCGACATACGTGTTTATTTCACATCACTTAAGCACCCACATCTGCTCAATGTCATACACCAAATCCTCCCCCAACAAGAACTTTATCCATTGTTCCCAGATCCAATACTAGGCCCAGGTGAGCAATGATGCTGCCTCCCTCTGGGGTTGGCCAGGCAACCCAAAGATCGGGAGATGGTTCAGCCTGCCTGTGATGGATGGAATTAATCTACTGAGCTGGAGAAACTAAATAATTAAATCCCTAATCACCCCCACCAAGCCAGCCCAAGCCAATATAGCTGAGGGAGGGAGGGGGCTCTGAGGCCCAGACCAATATCCTAGAGAGGAGGAGGGGCTTGGGAAGAGAGGCATAGACAGGACCCTCTAGGAGGGTTCTCTGGAAGGCAGACAGACAGACATGGTTCTCCTGTGCTACCGGCTCTCCCTTTCCACATGGAAATGGAGCAGCTTGGGAAGACAGCCCACCACCACCCACTAATACAGAGTGAGAGGAGGGGTACAGTCCTTCTTCCACCCTCCCCAGAGTCCTTCCTGCCCCTCCACGGTGTGCGTCCTAGCAGTGTAAGGGGATGGCGGACAGGACACTCAAAGTGCCCAGGACCACGGCCGTCAATGGGGACTGTCAGCCCAAAGGGGAGCTGTCGTAAAATCCCTCAGGCCCTGGCCACCCCTGGAATAGACCCCTCCCCTGCCTGCCGCAGATGGCAGGGAAGGACCCTCCACACAGGTGCACCTGCTTCCCTCAGGAAGTGGGTCCAGCACGTGACTAACAGGCTGAGGATGGAGCAGAGGCCTGGGCAGGGGGGCTCAGGGAATGAGCCTGGGAACAGGCCCCAGTCCGATTGGCTGAAAAGTGGGTCATTTTCCTTTTGAAAAATAGTGAGAAAATGGAGAAGTAGGTCGTGCTCTCATCCCCTCAACCCCAGGCACCATCCCGGACTTGTGGGCTGGGGCGAGAAGGAGAGGTCTGCACATGCCAAAGCCCCATCTCCCCCAGGACTCCACTGGGGGCGGGGCGCCCAGCCCAGGAGGCCAAGGTCGTCATCACTCAGGACGCCCAAGGACACGCACTCTCTGAGGCCAGGCCGGGAGCACAAGCCCCACCCTGCCCTGGAGGCCCTGGGCCAAGCAGGAGGGATGGGGGCTCCCGCGTGCCAGACCCTGAGGAGCCCCCTCCCATCCTCCTGTCTGCTGTGGTGCCTCCTCTCCTCTCTTCCCTTTCCTCGTCGTCCACGTGGGCAGAGTCGTTGCCATGACACCGCGGGCAGGTGGGCGGCTCTGGCGGCTCTTTCGGCCCAACCCCCACGCTCAGAGCCCAGGTGGGAGGGGAGCGGCGGCAGCGCCCCCGCCCCTGGTCCAGATGAGAGGAGAGATTGACAGAAGGTCCCCATCATACACCCCGGAACCTGGAAGAGGCTCTAGCTCTTGGAAATGAGGCAACCCAGCTCTTGGAGGGGTTGCGGAGGCTCTCTCAACGCGGATTTTAGGCCTCAGGGCCCGCCCCCTACGCAGGTCAGGCAGCGGCCCGAGCGGCGCTGACCCACAGGTCCCACCTCTTCCTCCTTTTCTCACCAGCCCGCCTCCAAGCGTTCCCCAGGTACTAAGTTTCAGTCACTTCACCCTAGAAGCTGAATGGTCGTGCCTGAGGTCTAACCTCAGTTCCTCATTCTGCAACACAAGCTCAAGTCGCTATGCTCTTTCCTTAGAGAGGAAATCAAAGTTGAGCCTCTCAGAGAGATTCCTCCCCTACCGCCAAAGCCCCAGCCTGTCCGCTAGAAATCGGGTCCCAGTTCCCTGGGTGTCCCCACATCCAGGAACTCACACACCCTAGTGGGGAACCACTCACTCCTATGCCCATACTTGGTCAAGGCACCCACCCGGCTAGGAAAAGGGACCAGAGTGGAACAGGGAGAGGAGTGGGGGCAGGGAAAGGTGAGGGCTAGAAAGTGGATGCTGCCTGACGATGCTGTCCTGCCTCCCACCACATCTGGCCTCAGGAAGTCTCGGCCAGGCCTGAGCTCCTCACGGGCTCTGAGCACCCTTCTCAGGGTCCACGTGTCTCTCCCCATGTTTCTCTAAGGCTCTCTGACTCTGCCTTCCAAAGACCCTTTCCACCGTTCAGCACCCTGTGCCCTATCCCTATTCCCTCAGGCAGGAGCCCTGCATCACTGATCAAATGGAACCTGCCTGGCAGCCCTTTGCAGCCTGGCTGACAGGGGTAGACATATGTGGGGTGGTGGTGAGAAGATCCCAAAGGAAAGAACATCATGCAGGGTTAGCTGGAGGCTGTCCCGCTTGTCACTGGGTGTTCATGACATACGTACCAATTTACATATAAAGACACTTTTACTTTCTTCCTTAGCCTTCCGCGACTAAGATAGTAGATGTCACTGGCTAAAATATGACGTGTGCACACGTGTGCCTGTGTGTGCATACATGCGCGTGTTTGTACACTGTATCTCCCTTTCTCCACCTCCACTCCCAATGTTCTCCATCAGGCTGCCCTCATCCTAAGTTCTCACTAAAACTCTTACAATGGGTTCCTAACTGATCTCCCTGCCTGTATCTTGGTCCAGCCCGATCCAGTCTCCTCACTGGCTGCCAGTGCGATCTTCCTAAAATCTGTTTATTCGACAGATACGTATTGAGTGCCTCCAAGCCAGGCACTCCTCTGGACACAGTAGGTACAATAGTGAACAAAACATTCTCTTGCTCCATTCTCATGAAGTTTCTCTCCTAATGGACAAAGAGATGATGAACAAATATATGAAATAATGGAAGTGGTAAGTGCTGAATTTTTTTTTAAAAAGGGGAGGTGAGAGGGCAGCATGACAAGGGGCTATTTAAGATAGACTGTGGGGCTTCCCTGGTGGCGTAGTGGTTGGGAGTCTGCCTGCCGATGCAGGGGACACGGGTTTGTGCCCCGGTCCGGGAAGATCCCACATGCCTCAGAGCGGCTGGGCCCGTGAGCCATGGCCACTGAGCCTGCGCGTCCAGAGCCTGTGTTCCGCAACGGGAGAGGCCACAACAGTGAGAGGCCCGCGTACCGCAAAAACAAAAACAAAAACAAAAACAAAAAACATAGACTGTGGGGAAGGCCTCTCCAAAATAATGACTTCTGAGCAAACACTTGAATCAAGCGAGGGAGCAAGTCATGTGGGTATCTGGAGGGGAGAGCGTTTCAGGCTGAGGGAAAAGTAGAGGCCCCCAAGGTGAGGCTGTGCTCAGCATCTCTGTGGAACCGAAGGGAGGCACTTGTAGGGGTGGCATATGAGATCAGGGAGGTCACTGGAGGCTATTTTACACACAGCACTTATGTCACTCAGACCCCACTAAGCACTTAGGATTTCACTCTGAGTGAGATGGAAAGCCATTGGAAAGGCATGATCTCATCTTAAGCTGGCTGCTTTTGTGGGGAGACTCTCCGGAGGAGGGGCTGGCAAGGGTGGAGGTAGGGAGACCAGTTGAGACATTTCCTGTCACTAAACCACCTTTTCCTACCTCTGCCCACCTGGTGAACACCTGTTCAAGCCTTGGCTCAAAGGCCTCCTCTTCTATGGATCCTTTACCAAACCCCTCCCTTCCCTGCTCCAGAACTGACCAAGCCCTCCATAGGCCTCCACTTTGCCCCGTGAACACTTATGTCCTCCTACTTTCCTGAACACTCTCCTTACTTGGATCCAGGTCTTTTACCTTCTCTAGATTGTAAGTTACCTGAGGTCAAGGACCATCACCAGTGTCCAGCACGGTATGTGGCACATCACAGACATAAGAAAAACACTGGCTGAATGAATGGATGAATTGGGGGAGGCACATGTGATGGAACAGGGACTATTTGTAGGCTGTTGTTAACCTGGGTGAGTGAGGTGCATGTGTATGTCATCATGGGTGGCAATCAGGCCAGTCTTAACACATGCCCACATATTTCTTCTACTCTGTCTATATGCATATGTGTTAGCATGTATGTACATGTCGACAAATCCCTCTCTTGGTATGTACATTCCTGTAGATTTTTCACGTGTATGTATACATTTTAGAAAGTGCATTTATGTTCAGATATGCATATTAAGGCATAGACAAGTAATGCACTCATATACATGTACACACGCACATGTGTGAAGCTGATGCACACACTTGGGCCTCCCTAAAATTCCCTACCCCTTTCATCCACTAAGCCCAGCTTGTTCTGCTTCATTCTTGAAACTTCAGCAGTAAGGTTCAAGCTCCCAAACTCTCTCCCCTACATACACCCCTGAGCACCATAGCATCTGATCAGCCTTGAGCTCAGCTCCCTTTCTCAGCTGTCCCCAAGGCCTGTACAGTTTTCTCCTCTGCAAGATCCTTTCACACGGATGGTGGCAGGGAAGAGTTGGGTCCCCATGAGAAGATAACTTGAGACACCTTGAGGAGCCTGGTTTTTGGAAAAGAGCCACAGGCATGAGAGTGGGTCAAGTTCAAGCTTGTGTGAAAACAACTTTTGGACAGTGTTTAGTCAGAATCTCTCCATCTCATTCTTTCTGTCACATTTATTCACATGAATGACTCAACTTATGTACACATATTCATATGCTGTTAATTCATGTGCCCCCACATACGTGCTCACATGCATACTTACACTCACATATATGTATGGTTGGGTGAGCACCCTCCCACACACGGGCTTAAGTAATTGCCTTTATAGTCACATATATACATAGACGCATACATAGAGTCATACATACGTATACACATAATACACAAACTCATAAATGTGTTTGTACCCATTCATACAGCATACTCACACATATGTATGGACATATACACAGTCACATACACACTCACAGGCAGGAATACACATGCACATGCACTGGAATAGCAGAGATGTGCACAAAGCCAGGAGTCCATATTCTCTCCAAGTGACATCACAAGTTTGCATTTGCTCTCTCCTCTTGCCAGTCTCCCACTTCATTTTGGAAAGTTATTCCTATTATCAGTAGGATATGCCCCACTCCTGGATATACTCCATTCCTACCCACTCAAAGAAAACAAAAGTCATTCCAAAAAAGGGCTCTGTCATCCCCTTGTCTCATGCCTGGAATAACCAATATTTCCACAGACAACCTGGGTGGCAGGGAACAATGGAGTAGGTATACCTCAGAATAGGTGTACCTTTTTCCACCCAACAGGCAGCCTCCACCTCCCATAGATATACAACTTTTTAATTCTGAAAGGGGAAATGAAGAGAAAATATCAAGGCCAGAGTTCTTCCTCCCGGTATCTCTGGGTATGGTCCACGGCTCCCAGACTCCAAAACAGCTTTTGGGGCAGAGGAAGGAACAGTAAGAAAATTATCTCTGGGCCTTAAAACTTCTTGGGGATGCTTCTCTTCTTCCCTAGAGGGCAGCTTCGTGATGTTCAGTGAACCCCTCCCACCCCAGCCAAGGACCCCAGCAAAGACAGGGTAGACCTGGAGGCTTAAAAATGTAAAGGGGCAGGGGGGTGATCTCAGCTCACAATAATAAAAGAAGCAAGTACTTAGAAAAGAGGAGCTGGGTAGGGAGCAGGGGAGAAAGCTGAAGACACCTCCCAGCAGGAAGGCAGCTGCTGGAACACTGGGTCGTGAATAAGCAGGACCCTCCAATGGGCCAGGGAGAAGGGGGTGGACATCCAATGTTCCACGTGGGGGTGGAGGGGTGACTGCTTCAGGCAGTAGCAGCAGCTCCAAAGTAAAGTCTTATCAAAGCTGTTATGTAACCAAGGGAGCTGAGTGGAGCACAAACACCTCCCCTCCCCAAACAGGCACCCACACCCACACCCACCACCTCCCAGCATCCACAGCATAGGAGAACTCAGCTCCTCCCAAGCAGCTAGAGAAGGGAGGAATCATCTTGATGAGTTACATCAAAAACATGATGGGTGAGGGGCTCCTTAGTAAGTAGAAGTCACATCTGGAAAGGGATGAACTGGTTCAGTTTGGGGTCCCTAAATACCTCCCCTTTTTTTTGAACTCCCTGCCACACCCAGTTTTTGCCCAGCATCCAGAAACTTTCTCCTTCCTCTCCCCTCAAGAAGGATCCCATTTGAGTACTTGATTGTTCCTTGGGGATGGGAGGTGAAGCTGCCATCATCCACTCCTGCCTGTTGTTCCCCCACAGTCTCATCTGCATGTCCTGACATTTGGCTCTCATCCCCCTGGGATGACAAGGGAAGGGACCTGGAAAAATAAGTCCTTGCTCTATTCCCTTCAGATTTACAAAGATGGAGCATAAGAACCCAGAAAATTAAGATGATCCTGACCCTAGATTAGTGCGGGAAAGATTTACAAGGGAGCTAAGAACTGAAATCCAGACCCCCATCCCCCGACTTGAATCATTTTTCTCTCCCCCAGATTCTTCTCTTTTCCCACTGCCCCATCTCTAGTAGCCTCCTCCTTCTCTGCTGCATGGCACTGAACAATCCCACCCACTCCTTGAGTCCTTTGCTTGGAAATCTTTCTCCCCAACAAAGTTTCTCCCAAATGCTGCTCTGAGCTCTAGTTGGGGTGGGCAAAGCATGACACAGGCTTGCAGAAAATGTCACTGTCTCCTGTCCTGAGTTTGAAAGTATGGTGGGCAGGGGATGCTACATGGTCAATCAAATTATCCTAAACTCCTGAGCTCTACACACCCCAGGCCTAACCAGCAAAACCTGAAGTCTCGGGCTTCCCTGGTGGCGCAGTGCTTGAGAGTCCGCCTGCCGATGCAGGAGACGCGGGTTCGTGCCCCGTTTCGGGAAGATCCCACATGCCGCGGAGCGGCTGGGCCCGTGAGCCATGGCCACTGAGCCTGCGCGTCCGGAGCCTGTGCTCCGCAAATGGGAGAGGCCACAACAGTGAGAGGCCCGCATAACGCAAGAAAAAAAAAAAAACAAAAAAAACCCCTGAAGTCTCTTAATCCAGATCTGCCTTGAGCCTGAAGTTCTGGGACCCAGTAGGAGAAAGGCTGGTGCCAGTACCCCTAAGCTTATTGCACTAAAAACTACCCAAGAGAAGAGAGCTCACAACCGCAACATCACCCTCCATCCCTACTCCCACACCAACAGTCGGGTGGTTTTGGAAAGGGGAGGGGGAACTGAAACAGGAAAAGAGGAGTCCCTTTCCCAAATACCGTTAGGAACCGTGAGGCCTAAGGTCAGAGGAAGGACCCCAAAATCTATCTTTCCATCCAGGGACCCTGTCCTTGGAAAGTAGGTCATCAGGGAGAATTTTTCTAGTGAGCCCTCAGCACTGCCCAACAGCCTTTCCATCACTGGGCCCCCAACGCAGCCCCATTCAATACCCGGGACAGTTCCAAAGGAGCAAACCCCACCGAGTCCAATTCAGCACTTGGGACAGCTCCCAGCCACCCTGCGGTCCTGTTGCCAGAAACCCAGGATGCCAGAAACGAAAGGCTTACCCCACTACACCCCCGGTTTAGTACAGAAGCCCCTCTCCCCTGCCCCTCCCACACTCGCTCCCATCCACCGGAGGCACCTGGTACTCCTCTCTTCCCTCTATGTCCAAAGAAAGAAAAGAAGCCCAGACTCTAGGCTTCCCCGAGTGAGCCTAGAGAGAGGACCCCACCCACCTCTTTTCAGCCCTGAGCCTCTCAACGCCACTCACAGCTGGTTCTAAAACCACTTTCCTCCTCAACCACCCCCCCCAAAAATAAAATAAAATAAATACTCACGTGGGGGCCCCCAGCCCTGTAAGCAGATATGGCGGGGGGAGGCAGAGAGAGGTAGCTCCCCACACCCCGTTCTGAGCCCCCTTTCCGAAGGAGCCAGCTCCCATCTGGACTGGGGGGAGGAGAGACATGTGGAAGCACTGAGTGAGGGGAGGGGAGAAGGGAGAGGGGAGGAGGCAGGAGCGGAGGACAGCGGGGGGGCGGTGTCAGGATGGGGGCGAGGGAATCCTTCAATTTCTTTCTCTCCCCATGTCTACATCAGCCCTGCAGGCTCAGCTCTTTAATATTTACACACAGGAAGAGGAGAGGATGAGAAAGAACAGAGAGTGAGGGGGGCAGGAGATACCTGAGCTCAAAGGGCATAAACGCAGGGGCCTTGGGGAGCTAGGAGCTCACACCATCCCCAGCCCAGTCCCATTCTGAGCTCTTGACTGGAAGGAAAAAGGAACCCTGGGACCATTCTGTCCCTTTGTTAACAAGACACTTTGAAGCAGCATCAGAAAAAGATCAGATCCCCACCCACATACCTGGACACCCCCACAAACCCAGATTTCTCGGGTGCCTTATGTTCAGAGGGCAGAGGCAGTATTCATGCGCAAGCACGTTCTGATGCTTGGAGGCGTGTTTGCATGTGGACCGCTGTGTAAAAGCACATGAACATGTCAGCTAGCATGTACAGGTTTATAGAAGTATGTTCTGAGTGCATCCACATGTAACAGCCCATGCAGTCATACGCAAACTTATATAATCGTATGTGTCAACCAGTCCCCAAGCGACCTCCTCGCAGCTCTCCAGCTAAAACCCCAAGGACAAGGCCACCCACCTCCCCAGACTCCCTTTTCACAGGCCCCCTCCCTCCCAGCCTCACTTTTTCTTTCTGTAACATGGGGAGAAGGACTGATGGGAAGGCATATGCTGCATCTGAGCCCAGGGACTTGACAAGTTATTAGCAACGATGAGCTGGCAGTGCGTTGCCATAACGATGGTGCCACCACCTCACCCCAGCTCAAACCCAGACTCCCCAGACTGCAGGAGGCCCGCTGAGCCAGCAGCCTTCAGACCTGGGGGAGGGGGTGGGTAAAGAGGGAATCAAGAAGTACCGCTTGTAGAGAGGAGGGTATGCAGCTGTTCTTCCAACCCCCACTGAGAGACAAAGCTTTGAATCTACCAAGTGGAATGAAATCAGATGCTGGAACGGCTTCCTGACTGTGGGGAGGGAAGACACTGGAAGGGGTCTGTAGAAGCCCCTCGAGACAAAAGCTCCTGTTGTCACTTGCTCTTTTGTCCCCTCACTCAAAAGAACCTCTTCTACTGATCTCAGTAGATTAATAGAAAAACCAAACAAATAGGAGGCACTTCTATGAATTTTGATTTTCCCATCTGTAAAATGGGAACACTTATCTTTATCACTTAGCCCAGGCTCCTGGAAGGCTTAATTAGAAAGAGTTTAAGGGTAACCACAGACCCCTCCAAAATCAGACAAGCCCCAGAAGTTTCTCTACCTAACAGAAACATATGAAGTAAGGAACCATCAGGCCAATGAGGCAAAATGCATCAGAAACTGGATGGGATGAAGGAAAATGGAGCTCAGCCAGCCCAAGTTCCAACATCAACTGGAGAGAGATGATGTGAGCTGCCAGGCAGCAGCTGAAAGCAGCTGCTGCCACAGAAGAAAGTCTGGGAGTCTGGCCTGCAGCAGCTTCAACCCCTCAGAAGGAATAAAGAGATGCTCAGTGGCCTAGCTCAGTGGTGGGTATGGCTAGGAATCCCCATTCCCAGGAACATCTGTAACTCCTTCTCTTTGGAAAGGGGTCCCAGGTTGAAGGGTCTACAGCCTTAAAGTTACTGAGCCTTTGTTTCTTCTCCCCAAATCCCCTCTGCTCAGTTTTGATGAGCAGAGCATGGGGTGAGACTGGGGGTTTCTAGGAATGGAAAGCAACAGTGCAAGGTTGTAAAGTTCCTAGGCTAAAACTAGCCAGGAACCCACAAGTTTGCTGTGTGACCTTGGGCAAGTCCTCTCCCTTCTCTGGGCTTCAGTCTCCTCACTTTGTAATTAAGAGGTTGGACCAAGTCAATTCTAAGCTTCCTCCCCTGGCCATCACTCTAGAGACACATACAAGCGCACTCCTTGGATGTGAGCCCCCTGGCATAAAATGCAGTGGGCACTGCCTGCCAGATCAGTGGGGAGGGGGGTGGGGTGGGGGATGCGGGGGTTGTATCTGAGGCTGTTCATCCTATGTTCATGTTCCTTTTAGAAACACCTGCCACCCTAGCCCTCCCGGCTCCCTTTTTAGACCCTGATTCACTGCCAACTCACGAAGCCTCTCCCTCCCCTCCCTCCTCCCTTCTCCTCCTCTCTCCCTTTTAGGCCTTGGCAGCTGGGCACAGAAGTAGCCCCGGCACTCAGGGAATGCTGGGTGGAGGTGGAGGGCAGTGCCACCAGGGTCAGAGAGAGCACACCAGGGAGTACCACTCTCTAACCCTGGCCCAGCCCAGCTCTTTGAGTCACCAAAAGACCTGGGTTGGAGTCTTTCCGAACCACTGACTAGCAGTGTGTGATTGTGGGGCATGCAATTCACCTCTCAAGCCTCAACATCCTCATCTGTAAATTGGCATTATATTAAGTTGAACCACATGAAATTGCTGTTTTGTAGGTAAAAAACAAAAACAGTTGAATATTGGCAATTTCATATGGCTTAACCTGCCCTGTCTGTTTCCCGGGATTGTTAGGAAGATGAGAAAAGTGTTGAGAAGGGAGCGTTTCTTAAAAGCCCTGATCTGACATAAGGGCTTTTTTTAAAAATTATTATTACTTCAAAGAGCTTTTGCACAGACCCACCAGAGTCAGTGGGCTGAACCAATGACCCAGAACTTGGAAATTTAGGGATTGGAAGTCTGGAAACAGCCACCTGCTCTGATGACTAAGAACAGGACAGAAGCCTCCACCTGGCCTCCTGAGCTCCTGGCTCTAAAGGGCCCTTGGTGAAACAGTACTGGGGTGACACAAGTTCCAGGACCCAAGAAGGAGAAGCACACACAGGCACATACACTCCAGCTCCCCCCTCCACAGGCCCAAGGGCCTCAGCGTGCAGCTAGGACACAACCAGTAGCATCACAGAGGGTACCCCATGGGGTAGGTGAAGGTGGGAACCAACGTGGAAAGTGCAATGCAGCTCTTGCCTGAGTCAGGGGTGAGGAGTCCCTGGGGAGGGGGTTTGAGCTGACCTCTGAAAAGTCCCCTCTCCCTGTCCCATCCCCAATACCACCAGAAATCCTCTGAGAGAGGAGGGGACAAAGCCCAGGTGCGGGTGATTCAGAGTGAACCCTGCTCGGATACATTCTCTCTCTCTCTCTCTCTCTCTCTCTCTCTCACACACACACACACACACACACACGCACACATTCACACAGGCCACAGATACCTGGACCCACTCACAGAAGCAGTCGCACCGGCACACACACATCCATTCGCATACACACTCAGAGATATCCACAGACACACACACAGTGACAACACACACTCATTCACACACATGTCCACCGACACATACACAGCAACACCCTCCATACTCACACGGCATACACCCACTGACACGCACACACTCACCCACAATGACACACGCACACTCTCGCTGCATACACTCACTGGCACACACAATCACCCACAGACCCACGGTGACACGCACGCGCATTCACACACCTGCAGAGGAAACTTCTCTCTGGATCTCCCCGACACCGCCACTTGCCCTCCACAACCCAGCTGGCTACTCCCTCCCAGACCCAAGCCTCAGCCGGGCCAGGGCTGGGCCGGGGCGGGCGGCCACGCGGCTCTACCCCTAGAGCCGGTTCGCGCTCCGCGTGGTCCGCCACCCGTCCCTCCGGTCAGGCCCGCGGGCAGCCAGGCCGGGGCGGGGCGGGGGCGGCGGAGGAGGCCCAGTCCTCCCCAATCCCGGGGCCGGGAGCCGAGGCCGCCGGAGCCCGGGGCGTGGGCGGCGCCGGGGCCGCAGCCAGGCCGAGGCTGGGGGGCGCTGCAGAGGGTGCGGCGCGCGAGGCCCCGTCCCCACCCCTCTCCGCGCCTTACCTGGCCCGGCTTGGGCTCCGGCCGGGTTACATGGTGCCGGCGGCCCGGGCCGGGGGCGCTGCGGCGGCTGGCGGGCGGGCAAGGACGGGGCCCGGCCCGGCACTGCGGAGCCCCAGGCTGAGGGGCCACGCTGGCTGCTGAGCCCCGAGCGAGCGCCGAGCGGCTGCGGGCGCGGGAGCGGGAGGCGGCCAAGCCACGGAGGCTGGATTTCCCGGGGACCAGGAAGGGGAGGCGGGGGGGGGGGGTCCCGCCCGCGCCATCCCGCCCGCGCGCTCCGCCTCCGCCCCCGCCCCCGCCCCCGCGCACGGCCGCTTAGCCCGGAGCCGGCGAGAGGGAGGGGGACCGAGCTCCCCGCCCCCGCACGGGACCCAGGAGGGCCGAGGTTGCAGCTCGCGAACGGCCGCCGGGGTCTCAGAGGAGCGTCCGCTTAGCTGAGCGACAGCGCTGGGGAGACCCAGGTGGGGGGGCGAATAAGCCTCCGCCTCCCCGGGGACCGCCGGGGACCCAGGAACGGGCACACACAGTGTCACAGTCACGCACAGCCGCCTAGGCACAGGGACCCCAGCCCAGAAGCGGGCGGTTAGGGAAACAGTCACACAGCCTCCCAGACACGGTCTCGCGCCCCACCGAGGCACAGTCACACCCTGAATGTCACACACAGCCCCCCGGGCACATCCCTCTAGGAGACTCTTCGGGTTTCCCGGGTGAGCTACTCGATTTCAGCTCCTGGCCTCGGGTCTAAGAGCCCCCTTCCTCTGCTTCCCAGGGTGGGGCGCTGTGCCGGGGCTCAGAGCCACAGACAGGCATTCCCCCATTCACAGTCCGCACAGCCCAGGCATCCCCAGTGTGGAGCGAGAACCCCGCTAGACCTGTCGACTTTGCTGGGGCCCCCACCTGTACCCACTGCGCCCGTCCCCCGCTAGGCCCTGAGCCAGGGGTCGTGCCTAGGCGGGGGCGGGGTGGGAGGAGGGAAAGGGGACGGTCCGAAGCACAGCCGGAGGCTGCAGAGCCAGGACACAGGCTGCAGGAGACAAGAGAGGCGGAGGAGAGCTGACTGCAGCGGTCCCTGGCTTGAATCCGTCTTGGCGCCCGGAGCGATGCTGTAATGGGGGGGCGGGCGCGCGCGCTGGGGAAGCCGCTTGGGGAGGGGCTCACTCTGGATTCCGATCTCCCCTGGTGAGTGTGAAGAGAGCACTGCCCCAGGCTGCGAAAGTTGGGGTGGAGAGTAGTGGGCGGCCTTAAAGCCTTCTTGCCCTCTTCCCTCCTCCACACTTTCTGGTCCCGAAAGCTTTGGGGTGGTGAGGTGTGGGCTTGGGAGGCTAGGGACACTGACCATCCTCCTCTCTAGGAATAGACCTTGGAGTAGTTCCGATTGAATACCCACCCAACAACCTCCTTCTCCCTGTACCCCTTTGGGGTCACTGGCTCTCCTCATATAAAGGGGGAGACTGAGGCAGAGAAAGTAGAAGTCACAGGCCCAAGTGAATTAAAACTGGGAGTCAAGCCCTTTTTCCATTTCCCAAGAAGATGTTTAAAGATGCCACATGACATAAAGTTCTGGTGGGAGATAGGCAGACTGGTCACCTGTCCTGCTGCCCACATGACCTGTTCAGTCAAGACGTTTCAACATGAGCTAAGGTTGCAGATAATTCCCCAGCCTAGGGATCGGCCAAGAGCAGATATCACGGAAAATAAGATATAAAGTTGATCCTAGGAACCCCCCTTAGAACTACAAGAAGCATCTCACTTTCCATGAAGCGTAAGAACAGCCATCATGTAGGATGCTAAAAGGCACCACTATGTTTTCTCAGTTCTAAGATGTATACTTTGTTAACTATTCTGAAATTGGAAGAGCATCTTACAATGGATAGGGACATTTTATATGGTTTTCTACATTTCTCTTACAGTTGCATAAAAGAGCTGATGTGTTTTAGAATTGAGAAATAGTGTACTTTTCACTTGTTTATTCCACAAACATTTACTGATTGTACCTGGCACCTTGCTAGCCCATTGAGGCACAAAGATTAGTCAGACAGACTTTAGACAGTGTTCTCCCACATCCATCCAGTGATGTATAAGGGAGATGGAGACGTAAATCAATCATTACTATCAGAGCCAGCTTCATGGGAGTGTGAGCGGTGCAGTCACACAGAGCCCCATGATTACAAGGTTTTATGCTCTGCTGTCACTGTCTTGAAATTCTTAATAATTTTTTAACAAGGGACCCTGCACTCCACAAATTATGACTGCTCTATTAGGAACTCCAGGCCTTAGTAGAAATGGGCACTAAATACTTTTAGCGTCTAGAGCTCTGTCTGGGTGAAGAAGGGCAGTCAAAGACGTAAAGAAGCATAACGGAAGCATATGAGTAGAGTTTCAAAGATTGGGAGAGAGAATTAAGGTAGAGAGCCACACATGTACAGAGACAGAAATTCATCAAAATGTCAATCAAGCAGTATGGCAGACCAGGTACTTTGTTCATCCTCCCACTGAAAGCATGATAAATGATTTTTTTTTTAATTTTTAAATCTTCTTAAATTCATCAATGAGCTGGCAAAAAAATAAAAATCACTCCAGCCAAAATCTAAGTGAAGGCAGAACCAGAGAAGTGAGCAGAGCACTGAAGCCGACTTTAGCCTTGGGAGCTGTAACACATTGGTTGCAAAAGGGGCTCACCTCTTCCAGAATCCTTGTCTTTTGCCATATGACTTTGCAACTTCCTGCATCAAGAGGGCGCTCTATTTTCCCACCCCTTGAATCTGGGTGGACTTGTGACTTGCTTTAACCAATAGAATGTGGAAGAAGTCATGGTGTGCCAGTTCTAAGCCTAAGCTATAAGAGGCTTGCCTACTTCTGCTCTTTCTCTTGGTCTCCTGCCTCCTTTCTGAGAACAAGCCTGGTAACCTGCTGTCGGATGAAAGACAAGATGCAAGAGAGCTTTGCTATCCAAGACAAGACCATCATAGACCAGCCTATAGCCAGCTGACCCCGAATCATGTGAGAGAGTCCACCCGAGAGCGACAGAGACATATACCTACCGTGGCTGACTGCAGCCATTTAAGTGAGACCAGCTGAATGAGAAGAACCACCCAGTCAGTTTGATGACTCTTGTGCAATAATAGATGCTTATTAATTTAAGCCACTGATTTTTGGTTTGTTTGTTTTTTGTGGTACGCGGGCCTCTCACTGTTGTGGCCTCTCCCACTGCGGAGCACAGGCTCCAGACGCGCAGGCTCAGCGGCCATGGCTCACGGGCCCAGCCGCTCCGCAGCATGTGGGATCTTCCCAGACCGGGGCACAAGTCCGTGTCCCCTGCATTGGCAGGCGGACTCCCAACCACTGCGCCACCAGGGAAGCCCTAAGCCACTGATTTTTTGAATAATGTGTTATATCACAATACTGTGGCAATAAATAACTGATTCAGGGCTTCGTGCCCCGGTCCGGGAAGATCCCACATGCCACGGGGCAGCTAGGCCCGTCAGCCATGGCTGCTGAGCCTGAGCGTCCAGAGCCTGTACTCCACAACAGGAGAGGCCACAACAGTGAGAGGCTCGCTTACGGCCAAAAAAAAAAAAAAAAAAAAAAAAAAACTATCATTATTTTCAGATGACATAATTGTCTACATAGAAAATAATCTAAAGACAAACTATTAGATGTAATTGTATTTAGCAAGGTGTCTGAATAGAAGATCAATATACAAAAGTCACTTGCATGTTTTTACATGAACACAATAAAACATGTAATTTGTAAAAGTACATCATTTATAATAGCTACAGAGGTGTTAAATATTTAATAATAAATCTAATAAAAGATACACAAAAGTATAACTATTTACTCAAATTCATTAAAAAAGACCTAATCAATGGAGAGATATTTCACATTCATGGATAAAAAATCATGATTTTGTAATGATGTCAGTTCTTTCCATATTGATCCCTACATTCAATGCTATTTCAATTTTTAAAATGTAGGGCTTCCCTGGTGGCGCAGTGGTTGAGAGTCTGCTTGCCGATTCATGGGATGTGGGTTCGTGCCCCGGTCTGGGAAGATCCCACATGCCGTGGAGCGGCTGGGCCCGTGAGCCATGGCCGCTGAGCCTGTGCGTCCGGAGCCTGTGCTCCGCAACAGGAGAGGCCACAACAGTGAGAACCGCTTACAAAAAAAAAAAAAAAAAAAAAAAAAGTAATTTGATAAGCTGATTCTAAAATCATTATGGAAAAGTAAAGAACCAAGAACAACTAAGACACATTTTAAAAAACTTTTTATCATGAAAAATTTCAAACACACACACAAATATATAATAGAAAGATTAGTATAACACCCCCACCCCCATGTATCTATTACCCAAATTCAATTATTATAAATTCCTGGCCAACTTAGTTTAATCTATATATCTTCCACTCTCCCTCTCTGTATTATTTTGAAGTGAGTCATAAACATAATATTTTGTTAATAAATATTTTAGTATGTATCTCCGAAACCCAAGAATTTTTTGTTAAACCTAATTGCAATATAATGATCACATCTAATAAATTTAACAATAATCCCTTAATGTCATCGAACATCTAGAGAAATAGCCAATCAAATTTTTCTGATTTCTCATACATTGTACAGTGGACCCTTGAACAACACAGGTTTAACTGTGTGGGTCTATTTATACACAGATTTTTTTTCAGTGAATGTGTACTACAGTACTACATGAACTATGGTTGGTTGAACCCACAGATGTGAAACAGCAAATATGGAGGACCCACTGTAAAGTTATAAGTGGATTTTTGACTGCTCAGAGGGTCAGCTTCCCTAACCTCCACATTGTTCAAGGGTCAGCTGTAAATGACTGATGTAATTTAAGTCTTTTTTAATATCTAGATTCCCTCTCTCCATTTTTCTCAGCAAATTTATTTGTTGCAAAAAACAAGATTGTTAATCTTGAGAACTTCCTACAGTTTGGATCTTTTTACCTGTAAAGTTATTTATCATATTTCTTTATCTCTCATATTTTTTGTACATTGCTAATTAGATCTAGAAGTTTGATCAGATGCAGGTTCAACTTTGGGGCAATAATTCTTCATAAATAGTGTTATATATTTCTTTCATAATCTCTCTTTTTTATGATGTCTCCTTTTTCTGCATTAGAGGCTGCAAAATGGTGGTATACCAGTTTTATAATTCCCTCCTCAATTATCAGCTGGAGCACTTTTACAAAGAAAAACTTCTATCAAAAGAAATTTCTCTCCTCGATTATTTTATTGCCCTAATGTAAAGTTTGTAGAGGAAAAGAAGAAAAACACGTGATTTTTTTTCCCCTTCAGTTTTCAGTCTTTAAACAATGAGTTGGGTAAAAAATGAATCTTGACCTCAAAAAGTAGGGGAAAAAATCCTTGACTATAAAAAAAGCAGGCTTCCCTGGTGGCACAGTGGTTGAGAGTCCGCCTGCCGATGCAGGGGACACGGGCTCATGCCCCGGTCTGGGAAGATCCCACATGCCGCGGAGCGGCTAGGCCCATGAGCCATGGCTGCTGAGCCTGCGCGTCCAGAGCCTGTGCTCCGCAGCGGGAGATGCCACAACAGTGAGAGGCCCGTGTACCGCAAAAAAAAAAAAAAAATGCAATTCAAAATGGATTATAGACCTAAATGTGAATGGTAAAATATTAAAGCTTCCAGAAGAAAATATAGGAGAATATATTTATAACCTTGAAGTGGGCAAATATTTTTTAAGCAGGATGCAAAATTTGCTACCAGTATAAGAAAATATTGAAAAGAGGATTATGGGAATATGGTGGAGTAGAAAGCACCAAGAATCTGTCTTCCCACCTAGACATCTGCATTGTGAGAATTTGTCTGATATAACTATTTTGGAACTATGGAGTCTATTGAGGGCTTGAAACTTCCAGGGGAAAACTTGGATGGTAAATTGCTGTTGATTTTGGTCAATCTCAGCTTTTAGTACAGTAGCAGTGGCCTGTTCCCCATCCTCAGCCATGTAGCAGGTAGCTGTGCATGTGTTCCTGGAGCAGCTTGCATAAGCCAGGGTGCAGAAAGGGCCCTGTTCTCCAGCTATCAGAGATCTATGCTCTGCTCAATTAAGCCATATCTAATAATAGAGGTGTAGACAAAGAGGAAGTGTCCATTGTTGTTGGACCTCCACCTATTATTACAAGACCCTACCCCTCTGCCTAAAGTGATTTCCAGAGATTTATGGGGCTGGAGATTTTTTTCCCTATTCACTTTCCTCTTTTCCATTTTTGGGACACAGGCATTAAAGACTAAGATATTCAAAACCAACTACATATTCAAGAGAAATTAAGAGTGTCACCATCCATGCCCAGGAAAAGGTACAGGCTCAGAAAACACTTGAGAAGACCTCAACTTTACACCTCATGTTGATCCTTGGTACAGAAACAGCCTACGAGAATTTATTTTAAAAAAACAACAGCAAACCCTCAGGATGAGGGAAAAATCTGATTTCCAGAGTTACCACATTATTAGATCAAAATGTCCAGATTTCAACAACAACAATAAAATCACAAAGCCACAAAAAAAAATCACAAAGAAATGGAAAAGTATGGCTCATTCAAAGGAAAATAATAAGCCCACTGAAACTGTCCCTGAAAAAGACCTAATGGTGGCTCTACCAGCCAAAGGCTTAGAACAACTGTCTTAATAAAAAGAAACCGAAAAGATATTCTGGTGATGAACAATACAATAACTGAGGGGAATTCCCTGGTGGTCCAGTGGTTAAGAATCCTCCTTTCAATGCAGGGGACACAAATTCAATCCTAGTCAGGGAACTAAGATCCCATATGCTGCAGGGCAAATAAGCCCATGTGCCACAACTACTGAGCCTGCACTCTGGAGCCCGCGAGCCACAATGACAGAAGCCCATGCACTGCAAAGAAGAGCCCGCACACCTCAACTAAAGATCCTGCATGCCACAGCTAAGAGGTCCACATGCCACAACGAAGATCCTACATCCTGCAACGAAGACATGACTCAGCCAAATTAATTAATTAATTAACTGAAAAAAATACAATAACTGAAATAAAAATTTACTAGAGTGTTTCAAAGGCAGATGTGAGCAGGCAGAAGAAAATATCAGTGAACTTGAAGATAGGACAATGGAAATTACTGAGGCTGAGGAACAGAAAGAAAAAAGATTGAAGAAAAATGAACAGAGCCTAAGGGACCTGTGGGGCACCATAAAGGAGACCAATGTACATACTGCAGGCATCCTAGAAGGAGACAGAAAAGAGAAAGGACAAGAAAGAGAAAGGACTCTTCAAATATTTGGCTAAAAATCTCCCATACTTGATGAAAGACATGAATATAAACATTCAAGAAGCTCAATGAACTCTTAGTAGGATGAACCCAAAGAGACCCACACTGAGACTAATTATAATCAAACTTCAAAAGACAAAGAGAGAATTTTGAAAGCACAAAAGAAAAGTAATTTGTCACAAACAAGGGATCATCAGTAAAATAGTAAGCAGATTTCTCATCAGAAACTTTGGAGGCCAGAAGAAAGTGGCCAATATATTCAAAGTGTTAAAAGAAAAAACTATCAACCAAAAATCCTATATTCAGCAGAACTGTTCTTCAAAATGAGGGAGAAATTAAGACATTCACAGATAAACAAAGCTGAGGGAGCTTGTTACCAGTAAACCTGCCCTGCAAGAAATGCTCAAGGGAGTCCTGCAGATTGAAATGAAAGGACACTAGACTCAAAGCTATATTGAGAAATAAAGATCTCAATAGAGGTAAATTCGTGGACAATTATAACAGCTAGTATTATTGTAATGATGACTTGTAACTGTATTTTGTGTGTGTGTGTGTGTGTGTGTGGTACGCGGGCCTCTCACTGTTGTGGCCTCTCCCGTTGCAAAGCACAGGCTCCGGACGCACAGGCTCAGCAGCCATGGCTCACGGGCCCAGCCGCTCCGCAGCCTGTGGGATCCTCCTGGACCGGGGCATGAACCCGTGTCCCCTGCATCGGCAGGCGGACCCCCAACCACTGCGCCACCAGGGAAGCCCTGTAACTGTATTTTTTGATTGTTTCTACATGGTTTAAGAGACTAATACATTTAAAGAAAAAAATTAGTGTAAAAGTTAGTATTACTATAAATTTGGTTTGTAACTCCAAATTTTGTTTTCTACATAATTTAGGAACTAATGCATTTTAAAGAATTATTAATTTATGTTATGGGACACACTATATGTAAAGACAAAATTTTGTGACATCAACAACTGAAAGGGGTGTGGACAGAGTTTTTATGTATGTTATTGAAGTTAAGCTGGTATAAATTCAAATTATTGTTATAATTTTAGGATTTTAAATGAAATCCCCATGGTAACCACAATGAAAAATAGCTCTAGAATATACACAAAGGAAATGAGAAAGAAATTTAAATGTTTCATTACAAAAAAAAAAATACCTAAACACAAAAGAAGGCAATAATGCAAGAATATAGAGTGGCTATACTAATGTCAGACAAAATAAAATTTAAATCAAAAAGCATTACAAGAGGGCTTCCCTGGTGGCGCAGTGGTTGAGAGTCCACCTGCCAATGCAGGGGACACGGGTTCGTGCCCCGGTCTGGGAAGATCCCACATGCCGCAGAGCGGCCGGGCCTGTGAGCCGTGGCCGCTGAGCCTGCGCGTCCAGAGCCTGTGCTCCACAACAGGAGAGGCCACAACAGTGAGAGGCCCGTGTACCACACACAAAAAAAAGCATTACAAGAGACAAAGAAGGACATTATGCTGAATGAAATAAGCCAGTCATAAAAAGATAAATACTACATGATTCCACTTATATGAGGTACTTAGAGTAGTCAAAATTACAGAGACAGAAAACAGAATGGTGATTGCCACTCATCGGAGGGAGAAGGGAATGGAGAGTAATTGTTTTAACAGGTATACAGTTTCAGTTTTGCAAGTGGAAAAGTGTTCTGGATATGGATGGTAGTGATGGCTGTACAATGATATGAATGTACTTAATACCACTAAATTGTACAGTTTAAAATGGTTGTGAGGGTAAATTTTATGTTATGTGTATTTTACCACAATTTTTCTAATTGAAGAAAAATATTAACAAATTGGATTTTGTTAAAATTAAGCAGATGTTCACTAAAAGACACCATTAAGAGAATGAAAAGGCAAACCACAGACTGGGAAAAAATATTTGCAATACATGTATCCAATAAAGAACTCATATCCAGAATATACAGAAGAATCCCTCCAAATCAATATGAAACAAAATAACAAACCAAAAATTTTAATGAGAAAAAAACTTGAGTAACTACTTCTCAAAAGAGGGTATCTCACTGGCCAAAAACCTCAATTGGATAGCACTACACACACAACAGAATGGCTATTTTTTTTTTTTTGCGGTACGTGGGCCTCTCACTGTTGTGGCCTCTCCCGTTGCGGAGCACAGGCTCAGGACGCGCAGGCTCAGCGGCCATGGCTCACGGAACCAGCTGCTCCGCGGCATGTGGGATCTTCCCGGACCCGGGCACAAACCCGTGTCCCCTGCATTGGCAGGCAGACTCTCAACCACTGCGCCACCAGGGAAGCCCGAATGGCTATATTTTTAAAAGAACAATACCAAGTGCTGGTGAAATGTGGAACAACTAGAACTCTGATATATTACTGGTAAGTGTGTAATGGTACAATCATTTTTGGAAAACTGTTTGACAATATCTCTTAAAGCTAAACATATACCTACACTATGACCCAGCAACTCTACTCCCAGATATATATCCCCCCAAAGTGAGCGCATATGTCCACCCAAAGACATGTACAAGAATGTTCATGGCAACTTAATTCATAATGGCCCCAAACTGAAAACAACAAAATGTCCATCAATGGTAAAATAGGTAAATAAATGTTAGAATATTAAAACAGTGGAAAATCATGCAGCAATAAAGAGAGCAAGCTACTGCTACATGTTACAACATTGAAGAATTTATAACCTTGCTTCTTAAAATGTGGTCCACAAACCAGCAGTAGCAGCATCACCTGAGAGCTTGTTAAAAATGCAGGATCCAAGGTCTTACTGAATCAGAATATACATTTTAACAAATTCACTAGTTGACGCAAATGCACACTGAGATTTGAGAAGCACTATTCTATATCTTGTTCTGAGTGATAGTTGCATAGATGTATATAACTCTAAATTTTCATCAGTCTCTACATTTAAGATAATACTTTCAATTGTACATATTTAGATCTATACATTTAAGATGCACTCTACTGTGTCTTTTTAAACTCGATGCAAAATTAAGATAATCAAATAAAAGTAATGATTTGGTTCACTAGCATTCTTAAGGGGACCAATGAGGATTTAAAAAATATCATTACAGGGACTTCCCTAGTAGTCCAGTGGCTAAGACTCTGCGCTCCCAATGCAGGGGGCCCTGGCTTGATCCCTGGTCAGGGAACTAGATCCCGTATGCCGCAACTATGGATCCAGCATGCCACAACGAAGATCCCGCATGCCATGACTAAGACCCGGCACAGCCAAATAAATAAATAAATATTTTAAAAATATCTCATGGGCTTCTCTGGTGGCACAGTGGTTAAGAATCATTGCCACTTGCCAATGCAGGACACACGGTTTCAAGCTCTAGTCTGGGAAGATTCCACATGCCGTGGAGCAACTAAGCCCATGCACCACAACTACTGAGCCTGTGCTCTAAAGCCCACAAGTCACAACTACTGAAGCCTGCATGCCACAACTACTGAAGCACGGGCACCTAGAGCCCATGCTCCACAACAAGAGAAGCCACTGGAATAAGAAGCCCGCGTACCACAACAAACAGTAGCCCCTGCTTGCCGCAACTAGAGAAAGCCTGCATGCAGCAATGCAACCCAGCAAAAAATTAATTAATTAATTAATTAAACAAAATTTTTTAAAAATCTCATTACAAACTCATGGAGTTAAATATATTTAAAGTATTTTAATCCATTGAATTAATTATTCTATTTTGCTCTCTTTTTCCCATCTTTGACCAAAGAGAGCCTCTTTAAGCTGACTGCTGGGCACTTTGCAACTCCAGAAATATTGGTGATTTCCTTGCTTTCTAATATAAGAAAATGTTTCAGAACTTCCCTGGTGGCTCAGTGGTTAAGAATCTGCCTGTAGTGCAGGGGACACAGGTTCGAGCCCTGGTCTGGGAAGATCCCACATGCCACGGAGCAACTAAGCCTGTGTGCCACAACTACTGAGCCTGCACCCTAGAGCCCACAAGCCACAACTCCTGAAGTCCACACGCCTAGAGCCCATGCTCCGCAACTAGAGAAAGCCTGCGCACAGCAATGAACACACAACGCAGCCAGAAAAAAAAAGGAAATGTGGTACATATATACATATTATACAATGGAATACTACGCAGCCATAAAAAAGAACAAAATCATGCCATTTGCAGCAACATGGATGCAACTATAGATTATCTTACTAAGTGAAGTAAGTCAGAAAAAGACAAATACCATATTATATCACTTATATGTGGAATCTAAAATATGACACAAATGAACCTGCCCATCAAACAGAAACAGACTCACAGACATAGAGAACAGACTTGTGATTGCCAAGAGGTGGGTGGTTGGGGGAGGGATGGACTGGGATTTGGGGTTTAGTAGAGGCAAACTATTACATATAGAATGGATGGACCACAAGGTCCTACTGTATAGCACAGGGAACTATATTCAGTGTCCTGGGATAAACCATAATGGAAAAGAATATAAAAAGGAATATATGGGCTTCCCTGGTGGCGCAGTGGTTTAGAGTCCACCTGCTGATGCAGGGGACACGGGTTCGTGCCTCGGTCCAGGAAGATCCCACATGCTGCGGAGCAGCTAGGCCCGTGAGCCATGGCTGCTGAGCCTGCGCATCCAGAGCCTGTGCTCTGCAACGGGAGAGGCCTCAACAGTGAGAGGCCCGTGTACCGCAAATAGTTGATTTACAATGTTTCAGGTGTAGAGCAAATCTGAAAAGTAATATATATATATACATATATATATAACTGACTCACTTTGCTGTACAGCTGAAATTAACACAACATTGTAAATCAACTAAACTTCAATTAAAAAAGAATTGGCATCAAGAATTTTTTAATTTATATGAATTCCTTCAAATGAATGAGAAAAAGATAATCAAATAGAAAAATATATGATACAAGAGTAAAATACATGAGCAAGATATATGAGCATGGAATTCTCAGAGGATAGGTCTATGGTTAATATACACTCAGAAAGATGCTCAGACTTATTAGTAAACAGGAAATGCAAATCAAGATCACATTGAGATACCAACTTACACCCTTTTTTTTTTTTTTTTTGCGGTACGCGGGCCTCTCACTGTTGTGGCCTCTCCCGTTGCGGAGCACAGGCTCCGGATGCGCAGGCTCCGCGGCCATGGCTCACGGGCCCAGCCGCTCCGCGGCATGTGGGATCTTTCCAGACCGGGGCACGAACCCGTGTCCCCTGCCTCGGCAGGCGGACTCTCAACCACTGCGCCACCAGGGAAGCCCAACTTACACCCATTTGATTGGCAAAAATTAAGATATCTGACAATTCCAAATGTTGGAGAGAATGTGGATCAACAGAATCTCCTATATTTCTTGTGGAGGTATAAATCTGAACAACGTTTTTTAAATAATTTGGCATTAATTTATAAAGTTTGCCATTACACAGACCCTCAAGGATAATATTCAGAGTATTAACAACCAATACCACATGGATATGGACAAATTAGAACAGGTGCCTGGCCAACCAGACTGGTTGCTAGCCAATAGTGCTACTGGTGTGCACTGGTTTGTTACTAATGCTACTTCCAGTATAACTCAGCATTCCACCCCTAGTTACATACCAATGGAAACTTGCTCCTGTTTATCAAGAGATAGGTACAAGAATATTCATAGCAAGACTGTTAGATATTAATGCCCAGTCAAAATGCCTATTACCAGAAGAACAGATAAAATAATCATGGAGTAGTCACGCAATGGAATATTATAAAGAGCATGCAGAAATATGGATAAATCTTAGTTAATATAATGTCAAATTTTCTCTAAGTCCCAGAAGATTATATACACGCTAATACGTTTTTCATCAAGTTCAAAAACAACTAAAACTGAACAATATATTTAAGTCACATAGATATGTTATAAAACTATAAAAACAAAAAAGAAAGGGAATGATCATCACAAATTTAGGAAGGGGGAAGCACAGTTATAGGATGAAGAGGAGTAGATAGGTAGCTCTTCCAGCTGTGGGGTTGGATGGTGGGATTATAGGTATTCACTACATTCTTTTATATATACATACAAACATTCATTCATACACAAATAAGAGGTCTATGTCCAATGCCAGTGACCATGAACTAAGGGTTATGATTTATCCAATTCTGTGTCTCAGATTCATTAAAAAATTAAAGACAATTTTGAAACATGAGCAAAGAACAAGGAATTTTAAAGAATGACCAAGCAGATAAGAAAAGGAACTAAATATAACTTCTAGAAATGAAAAATATACTAGTTATAATTAGAAACTCAATAAATGGGTTTAACAGCCAAGTGGAAGCAGGTACTAACAGAACCAGTGAAACAGAAAGATAGGACTGAAAAAATATATGCAGGAAGCATCATAGAGAAATAAGGCTCTGAGGGAGAAGGGTTAAGAGACACGAAGGGAACATGAAATGACCTAACATACTTCTAATCAGAAGCCCCCCCCCCCTGCAAAAGAGGGAGAGAATAGGGCAGAAGCAATATATGGAGAGAGAATGATGATTTTTCAGAACTGATAAATATATCAAACTATAGATTCCCAACAAATTTCAAGTAGAATGAATAGAAAGAAATCCACACCTACAACATTATATTAAAACTGTAAAACCAAAGATAAAAAGAAGAATTTAAAAGCAGCCAAAGACAGGTTGTCTTCAAAGAAGCAATAGATAAGCTAACAATTGACTTCACAAAGCAACAACAGACACCCAGAAAACAGTGGATCAGTATGTTCAATATGCTAAGGAGACAAAACAGTCAACTTAGAAATCTATGCCCAGTTAAAAAAGACTTTTCACATTTTTTTTGCTATACACAAACCATCAATTTTATTCCAGAATACATCATCTTAATGATAATAAAAAGCTTCTGTATGCACATACTGCCAATACATTTAAAAAGGCCCAAATTTTAACAAATAGAATAGAGAGTGGCATGGACATATATACACCACCAAATGTAAAATAGATGGTTAGTGGGAAGCAGCCGCATAGCAGAGGGAGATCAGCTCAGAGCTTTGTGACCACCCAGAGGGGTGGGAGGGAGACACAAGAGGGAGGAGATATGGGGATATATGTATATGTATAGCTGATTCACTTGGTTATAAAGCAGAAACTAACACACCATTGTAAAACAATTATACTCCAATAAAGATGTTAAAAAAAAAAGACTTTTCAAGATCATGGTGAAATAAAGATATTTCAGAGAAGAAAAAATTGAAAGATTGCCATTAGCAGACCTCAATAAAGAAAATTATAAAGGAAGTTCTTTAGACAAAATATCTTCTCATGTAAAAAGTGATCTCAGATGAAGGTTTAGGATGCAAGAAATAATGAAGAACAAAGAAAATGGTAAATATGCAGATACATATAAATAGGCCTTGACTGTATAAAACAGTAATAATACAGGATGGTGGGTTTTTCAAAGATAGAATTAAAACATATGACAACAATAACATATATCTCTGGAAAAGAAAGAAAAAAATGGAATTAAAGTATCTAAGACCCTTGTATTTGATGAGAGGAGGATAAAGAGATCGATTAACTTCAGACTTTGATAAGTATATATGTTAAATTTTCTAGAGTAATCAAAAAAAGAATAGAAATAGAATATATTACTTTCCAAACAGTTGTAGAAAAATTGAAATAAAAGTTCGTCAATGAAAGTGGGAATCCAAGTACCATTTCAAGATGATGAGACTGTGGGAATAATGGTAGGAGATGAGATTAGTCATAAAAGCAAGAGTCAGATTATAACGGGTCTGGTGAGCCCAGCTGAGGAGTTGGATGCCTAAGCAATGTGGAGTCAGCGAAGTTTTAATTTAGGCAAGACTGACATGATCAGATCTGCTTTAAGAAACAGCATTTTTTTTCTTTTTTGCGGTACGCGGGCCTCGCACCGCTGCGGCCCCTCCCACTGCGGAGCACAGGCTCCGGACGCGCAGGCTCTGTGGCCATGGCTCACGGGCCCAGCCGCTCCGCGGCATGTGGGATCTTCCCGGACCGGGGCACGAACCCACGTCCCCTGCATCGGCAGGCGGACTCTCAACCACTGAGCCACCAGGGAAGCCCAAGAAACAGCATTTTAACAACAGTGTGGATATAGACTAGATTTTATGTACACACACACATTTATATAAAATCTCACAAAGATAATCAGAAGTGTCAAACTTTGCCGGAGGTGAATACAAAAGTCACCCATTAACATTCACAACTAAATCTTGGTAGCTTAAAACCCAGGCCTTTTGAAAGCAAGCAAAAAGTGAGAGCTTTAACCCGTGGCTAGCCAAGCCAGAAACCTGCTCAGTCAGAGCCCAACCATTTGTGGAAGCTCCATTCCACACTGGCATGGGCACCCCCATCATTGTTATGTGCCATTGTTAATAGAATTAAAATGCTGCTGCTTTGGCTTGATACTTGAGATTAAAGTTATCTCTTGTGAAATGGAGAGAAAGCTTTTTCTATGTAATGCTCAGTTGGAGAGGTCCTGCAGTGAAATTGCTTGAGCTGTTAGTTATGTCATTCTTTTCCTCACTGCCACGGATATACAGGCAGGGACTCCATACCTCAGGCCCTAATGATTCCATGAGAGTCATACTCCCGCTGAAGCTCCATTCTTATCGATGTTATCACCACCACCACCACTAGGAACCAATGAAGCAGGAACTCAGCCATGCCACATGCTGGTAGAGCTGGAATTCAGCTGTAGCCTGAAGGTCATGAAACTTAGAGCCTGTACGGTACTCATGGCCAAGAATCCATGGCTTCACTCCTTGAAAGTAAGACAGAGACTCTCCTGATGAATGTTCAGTGGAAGAGAGGAGGGGAGCCATAGCGAGGTTGACTGAGCCCCACAGTGTTATAGAGATCCATGATTTGACACTTCCAATTCAAAAAATAAAAAGTATTTTTATATCCCTGTTGTTTATCCACCCTACATATAATACTTTGCATCTGCTAATCCCGAACTCCCAATCCGTCCTTTCCCCACCCACCCTCCTCTTTGGCAACCACAAGTCTGTTCTCTATGTCTGTGAGTCTGTTTCTGTTTCACAGATAAGTTCATTTGTGTCATATTTTAGATTTCACATGTAAGTGATATCATATGGTATTTGTCTCTCTCCTTCCGACTTACTTCACTTAGTATGATAATCTCTAGGTCCATCCAACCAATAACGCAAATGGCATTCTTTCTTTCTTTTTTATGCCTCAGTAGTATTCCATTGTATATATGTACCACATATGCTTTATCCATTCATCTATTGATGGACATTTAGGTTGTCTCCATGTCTTGGCTATATGTTCTAGGGCCCTGTGTGGGCTGCATGAGCTCTTCGGCTGTGATGGAGCCAACTACTGTGGACACGATGGTAATAGGGACTGGCCCCTGGCCCAGTTGCCTCCAAGGCTCATGCAATAGCTGTGGACCCACTGGAGGGAGGGGTAGACTTCCTGTGTAGTAGGCTGTGTAGCCGAGAGGAGGGGGAGAGGTGGTTGGGGCTGGTGCCAGACTACTGGTGGGTGGGACCAGGTCCCCAGCACTAATAGTTTAGATAGAGGATTCCAGAATGATGCTTGCCAGTACTGGTGTTATTGCAGTAGAATGAGCTCCCCAAAATGGCTGCTGCCAGCATCTCCATCCCCAGGAGGAGTCCCAGTTGCCTCATTCCTCTCAAGAAGGCTTTCCAGGATCAGCAAGAGGGTCTGATGCAGGCTCCTTTCAAACTGCTGCTTCTGTACTGGGACTCAGAGCATGTGAGGTTTTGCATGCCCTGTTTAAGAGCAGAGTCTCTGTCTCCTATAGCCCTCCTGAATGTAAGCTCCACTAGTTCTCAGAGGCAGATGTTCTGGAGTCTGGTCTTCCTGGTGCAGGATCCCAGGCTGGAGAGCCCAGTGTGAGGCTCAGACTCCTCACTCCTGCAGGAAGACCTCTACAATTGTGATATTCTGCCCATTTGTGGATTGTCAACCCAGGTGTGTGGGTCCTGACTATCCCACATCCCTCCTACCTGTCTTGTTGTGGTTCCTTCTTTATGTCTTCAGTTGTGGAAAATTTTTAATGCTAATCATCAGGTCATTCTCATAAAGAGTTGCTCTGTAAGTAGTTGTAATTCTGGTGTGTCTGTGGGAGGAGGTGAGTTCAGGGTCTTCCTACTCTGCCATCTTGACCACTTCCCCCTAAGTATTTTCTAATTTTCCTTGTGATTTCTTCTTTGCTCCACTTGTTTAAAAGAGTATTGTTTAATCTCCACAACTTTGTGAATTTTCCAGTTTTATCTTTGTTATTGATTTCTAACCTCATCCATTGTGATCAGAGATTCCTTTGTTGATATCTATCTTTTAAAAATCTATTGAAACTTAATTTGTGGCCTAACATATAGTCTACCCTGAAAAATGACCCATGTGTCCTTGAGAAGAGTATGCATGCTGTTGTTGTTGGTAGAGTGTTCTGTATATGTCTGTTAGAATACTTGGTTTATTGTTGTGTTTAAGTCTTCTATTTCTTTACTTCTGTCTGGTTGTTCCATCCACTATTTAGAGTGGGGTACCAAAGTCTTCAACTATTATTGTGGAGCTAGTTTCTCCCTTCAATTCTTTCAGCTTTTTCTTCATATATTTTTATTGTAATTAAGTGGCAAAATTTATAATTGTTCTATCTTCTTGCTGTATTAAACCATTTATTAATATATAATGCTCTTTTTTGTCTCTTGTAAATTTTTTTATTTAAAGTCTATTTTGTCTGATATAAGTATGGCCATACCAGTGCTCTTTTGGTTACTATCATATGAAATGTCTTTTCCCATATTTTTACTTTCAACCTGTTTGTGTCTTTGGATATCAGATGAGTCTCCTGTAGACAGCATATAGTTGGGTCATGTGTTTTACAGAGCTACTAAGCTCTGTCTTTTGATTGGAGAGTTTAATATGTTTACATTTAAAGTAATTACTGCTATTCACTTCTGTCATTGTGCTATTTGTTTTCTATATGTCTTCTATCTTTTTTGCCCCTCATTTACTGCATTACTGTCTTCTTTTGTGTTTAGTTGAAATTTTTAGTGAAATATTTTGATTTTTCATTTCCTTTTATGTATATTCTAGAGCTATTTTCCTTGTGGTTTCCATGGGGGTTACATTTAACATCCTAAGATTATAACACTATAATTTGTATTTATACCAGCTTAACTCCAATAACATGCAAAAACTTTGCTCCTTTACAGGGCTGTCCTCACCCTTTCAATTGTTGATGTCACAAAATTATATCTTTATACATTCTGTGCTCAAAATCATAAACTAATAGTTCTTTTAAATGCGTCAGTATCCAATTATGCAGAAAATAAGATTTGGAGTTATAAACCAAAGTTACAGTCATACCAGCTTTTACACTAATAATTTTTTTAATGTATTAGTCTCTTAAATCACATAAAAAACAAACAAAATACAGTTACAAGCTACTGTTACAATAATAATTGCTCTTATAATTGACCATGCATTTACCTTTACTGAGATCTTTATTTATCCATACAGCTTCCAGTTACTGTTTAGTTTCCTCTCATTTCACCTTGCAGGATGCCCTTGAGCAGATACAGTCATGACAAACTCCTTCGGGTCTTGTTTATCTGAATGTCTTACTTTAATTTATCCCTCCCTTTTGAAAGACAGTTTTGTCAATATAGGATTCTTAGTTGACAGGTTTTTTTTCTTTTGGCACTTCAGATATATTGACCACTGTCTTCTGGTGTCCAAAGTTTTTTTATGAGAAATTTGCTGATAATCTTATTGACGATCCCTTGTATGTGACAGGTCACTTCTCTCCTGCTGCTTTTAAGATTCTCTCTCTGTTTTTGTCTTTTGAAAGTTTGATTATAATGTGGCTTAGCATGAGTCTTTTTGAGTTCATCTTACATGGAGATTGTTGAGTTTCCTGGATGTTTATATTCATGTCTTTCATCACATTTGAGTAGTTTTCATCCAGTATTTTTTTCAAATATTCTCTCTGCCCCTTTGTCTCTCTCCACTCCTTGTGGGACTCCCATTATGCATATGTTGGTCCACATGATGGTGTCCCACATGTTCCTTAGACTCTGCTCACTTTTCTACAATCTTTTCTCTTTCTGTTCCACAGCATCAATAATTTCCATTGTCTTATCTTCAAGTTCACTGATATTTTCTTCTGCCTGCTCAAATCTGTCTTTGAATTCCTCTAGTGAATTTTTCATTTTAGTTATTGTACTTTGCATCTCCAGAATTTCCTTTTTGGTTTCTTTTAGATTTTCTATCTCTTTCTTGATATTTCCATTTTGTCCATACATTGTTTTCTTGACTTTCTCCACATCTTCCTATAGTTCTTTGAGCATCTTTAAGGCAGTTGTTTTAAAGTCTTTGTCTAGTATATCTTCCATTAGATCTTCTTTAGGGATGGTTTCTATTGTTTATTTTTCTTCCTTTGAATGGGCCACACTTTCCTGTTTCTCTGTGTGCCTTGTGATTTTTTGTTGAGCACTGTACATTTTACTCTAATAATGTGGTAACTCTGGAAATCAGAACCTCTCCCTCCCTCAGGGTTTTCTGGGTTTTTGCTTATTTTTTCTTTCTTTTTTTTTTTGCAGTATGCAGGCCTCTCACTGTTGTGGCCTCTCCCATTGCAGAGCACAGGCTCCGGACATGCAGGCTCAGTGGCCATGGCTCACAGGCCCAGCCGCTCAGCAGCATGTGGGATCTTCCCAGACCGGGGCATGAACCTGTGTCCCATGCGCCACCAGGGAAGCCCTATTTTTTCTTTTTTTTGTTTTTGTTTTTTATTGTTGTAGGTTGTCTCTATGCTGATGATCGGTCTGAGTTGTAAACTTAATGTCTTCTTAGATCTTTTCTATGCCTTTTTGTGGAACTGTGTGGTCATTATTTAATTCTCCATGTAAATGCAGTTTCTTTTGAATGTGCTTGTCTTTAATGTCTGGCTCCCAAAAGGGAAAAAGTGAAAAATGAAGGAGGGGGAAAAGGGCACTGGTTCTTTAAATCCCCTGAAAGTCACTTCAGCCAAGGGGGAGGGTCTTGCAACAAGGAGGGAAGGTGCAACAACAATGAATGCCCACCTCTTATCACCACTGTGATAAGAAGCAGCAATTAGCAATCAGAGCAGAGACCAACTATATTTGGCAGACAAGATCATTTTTGCTACCACATGCTATGTGCAAACTGCTCTAGGAATACCTGCACAACTGCCTGCCACCTGGCTGAGGGGTGGGTATGGGCCACTGCTATTGTGCTAAGAGCTGAAATTAACCAAAATTAACTATAATTTACTGCCCAAGTTTCCACAAGAAATTGCAAGGCTTCAACAGACTCCAGATTTCCAAAGTAGTTACAGCAGACATATTCTGCCAAAGCAATTGCTGTCTAGGTAGGAGACAAATTCCTGGTGCTTCCTCCTCTACCATCTTCCCAGAATCCTCCTGAACAGCAAACTAATATTACATATATTGTGAACTACTAAAAGAAAATATGGAAGTCAAAAATAATTATTGCATCATTAGTTTTATACCTATTGCTAGAAAACCAAGATTTTTTCCTTTTTATTGGCATATACTTCATATGCAGGAAAGGGCACAGATCCTTAATGTACAGCTCAATGAATTATTACATATGTAATCACTATCCTGGTGAAGAGGCAAACATTTCCAATACTGCAGAAAGATTTCCTTATGTAGCATGCCACTTAATATCTCCCATGAGATTACCCACTATTCTAAATTATATCACCATACAGTAGTTTTGTCTGTATTTTACATTAAAACAGATTCCTACATACTATATATAGAAAATCCTACAGATGTCACTAAAAAAAACTAATAAATAAATTCAGTAAAGTTGCAGAATACAAAATTAATATACAGACGTCTGTTGTGTTTCTATACACTAACAACAAACTATTAGAGAAATTAAGAAAATAATCCCATTTACAATTCCATCAAGAAGAATAAAATATCTAGGAATAAATCTAACCAAGAAGGTAAAAGACTTGTATTCAGAAAACTGTAAGACATTGATGAAAGAATTGAAGATGACACAAACAAATGGAAAGATATACCAGGCTCATAGGCTGGAAGAATTAATATTGTTAAAATGACCATACCACCCAAGGTATTCTACAGATTCAATGCAATCCTTGTCAAATACCAAAATACAAAAATACCAAAGACATTTTTCACAGAACAAGAACAAATAATTCTAAAATTTGTAGAGAAACACAAAAGACCTTGAATAGCCAAAATGACCCTGAGAAAAAAGAACAAAGCTGAAGGTATCACAGTCCCTAATTTTCAAACTATACTACAAAGCTACAGTAATCAAAATGGTCGGTAGGCACAAAAACAGACACATAGACCAATGTAACAGAATAAAGAGCCCAGAAATGAACCCACGTTTTTATGTTCAATTAATCTACAACAAAGGAGACAAGAATATACAATGGGGAAAAGACAGCCTCTTCAATAAATGGTGTTGGGAATACTGGACGACTACATGCATAAGAATCAAACTGAACTAATCTCTCACACCATATAAAAAAAAAACAGACTCATAATGGATTAAGGCTTAAATGTAAGACCTGAAAGCATAAATCTCCCAGCAGAAAACATAGGCAGTATGTTTGTTAATCTTTGGTATATGCTTCCAAATAGTTTTACAATTGTTTGTACAAGTTTATACTCCCATAAGCAATGTACGAAACTTCTAGTTTCTCTACATCTTCAACAACTCTTGGAGTTGTCAGTTCTTTTAATTTTAGCCATTTAAAATTGGATGAGTATGAGGTGATATCTCATTGCAGTCTTCTTTTTTTTTCTCATTGCAGTCTTAATTTGCCTTTATCTGAAATATAATAATGCTGAACACTTTTTACAAATGTTTACTAACCATTTGGATATCCTCTTTTGTAAGCAACCTATTCAAGACTTTTTATCTTTTTAAGTTTTCAGTTGTAGTTTTTTTACATTGCTCATGAAAGAGTTCTTGATGTATCCCTGTTATGAGTTCTTTTTCCAAATATGTGTTGCAAACATTCTCTACAAGTCTGTGCTTTGCTTCTACAGTCTCTTAATTTTGTCATTTGTTGAAGAGAAATTTGTAATTTGAATGAAGTCAAAATTACCAATCTTCTTTTTTATGATTATTTCTTAACTATAGTCCTTAAACTAAGTGCTGTTTAAGAAATCTTTGCCTACTTGAAGTTTATGAAGATATCTCCTCTGGTTTCTTTTAGAAGCTTTATCATTTTACCTTCCACATGATGGTCTATGCTTCATCTCCAATTAGTTTTTAAGTAGAGTGTGAGGTAGGGATCAAGGTTAATTTTCTCCTATATCACTTATTTAAAAGACCCACTTTTACCCCCACTGAATCACAGTAGCATTTTATTTATAAATCAGAGGACTGTATGGGTGTGGACCTATTTCTTCTCCTCTACTCTGCCCCATTGAGCTAACTGTCAATTTTTGGACCAATTACAAAGTATTTTAAAGCAATGTCTGCTTTGACTTCAGCTTCTGGCAATGATGGAGTTATGGGACCTATGCTTAGCCTTCCACCAAAAGAAGTAGGAGGGCTTCCCTGGTGGCGCAGTGGTTGAGAGTCCACCTGCCGATGCAGGGGACACAGGTTCGTAC